>NW_027189294.1:0-160000 GCF_040958095.1 Procambarus clarkii | reverse complement strand
ATAACGAATGCCGTGTTTCCCCAGGAGTATACAGTAATAAGGAAAGAGAGGGAAGGTAGAGGAGGAGGCGGAGTGGCCCTACTCATGAGAAGGGAATGGAGTTTTAAGGAGATGGCCATCCCGGGCTGTGAGGAGTTCAGAGACTACATAGCAGGCACCATAACAATGGGAGGACCAAGAATAGTAGTAGCAGTAATATACAACCCTCCACCAAATGACAGGAGACCCAGTCAAGAGTATGAAAACAACAACAAGGCAGTTAACACTATAATTGAGAGGGCAGCCTCTGCTGCCTGTAGAAATAGATCCCACCTGCTCATCATGGGCGACTTCAATCACGGAAAGATTGACTGGGAGAACAAGGAACCGCATGGAGGCGAGGATACGTGGAGAGCCAAACTATTGGAGGTGGTGACAAGCAACTTTTTAACGCAGCATGTCGGAGAACCCACAAGGATGAGAGGCAATGACGAACCTGCGAGACTCGACCTAGTCTTCACTCTGAACGACTCCGACATAAGAGAAATCGGTTTTGAGGACCCAGTAGGAATGAGCGACCACAGTGTACTGGTGTTTGAGTACTTGATTGAAGAAGGGTTATTGAACTCGAGGAGGGATACCGAAACCAAAAGGTTAGCATACCGAAAGGGAAACTATGAGGGGATAAGAAAATTCCTAACAGATATAGCATGGGAAACAGAGCTCAGGGGAAAGACGGCCCAAGATATGATGGATTACATCACGCAGAAGTGCAAGGACGCAGCAAACAAGTTTGTCCCAGTCCAAAAGGAAAACAGAGAAATGAAGATGAGAAACCCATGGTTTAATCAAAGATGTAGGCTAGCTAAGCAGCAAAGTAAAAGGGCATGGAGAAACTATAGGAATAACAGGACACTGGAGAGCAGAGAAAGATACCAGAATGCCAGGAATGAATATGTCAGGATGAGAAGAGAGGCAGAAAGACAATACGAAAATGACATCGCAAGCAAGGCAAAGACTCAGCCTAAATTGTTGCATAGCCACATTAGGAGAAAACAACAGTAAAGGAACAGGTTATGAGATTAAGGATAGGGGCGGAAGGATTCACTACAAATGACAAGGAAGTGTGTGAGGAATTGAATAAGAAATTCCAGGAGGTCTTCACCTTAGAACAAGGAGAAATTCCAGAGGTAAGTGAGGGAATAGCTAACCAGGAACCACTGGAAGAGTTTGAGATTACCAGTGGGGAAGTAAGGAAGTGTTTACTAGAGTTGGACGTGACGAAGGCTATAGGCCCAGATGGAATCTCCCCTTGGGTTCTAAAGGAAGGAGCAAGAGAACTGAGCTTACCACTCTCCATAGTGTATAACAAATCACTGGCAACAGGGGAACTGCCAGATACTTGGAAAGCAGCTAACGTAGTCCCGATATACAAGAAAGGGGATAGACAGGAGGCACTGAACTACAGGCCAGTGTCCCTAACCTGCATACCATGCAAGCTGATGGAGAAGATTGTGCGAAAAAAACTAGTGGAGCATCTGGAGCGAAGGAACTTTGTAACACAGCATCAACATGGGTTCAGGGATGGCAGGTCCTGCCTCACAGGGTTACTTGAATTCTACGACCAGGCAACAAAAATAAGGCAAGAAAGAGAAGGGTGGGCAGACTGCATATTTTTGGATTGTCAGAAAGCCTTTGATACAGTGCCACACAAGAGGCTAGTGCGAAAGTTGGAGATGCAGGCTGGAGTGAGAGGGAAGGTACTCCGGTGGATAGAGGAATACCTAAGCAACAGGAGACAACGAGTCTGTGTGAGGGGTGAGGTCTCAGATTGGCGAGACGTCACAAGTGGAGTCCCGCAGGGGTCAGTCCTTGGACCTATACTGTTTCTGGTATATGTAAATGATCTCCCAGAGGGTATAGATTCGTTCCTCTCAATGTTTGCCGACGATGCAAAAATTATGAGGAGGATTGAAACAGAGGATGATAGTAGGAGGCTACAAGATGACCTGGATAGACTGAGTGAATGGTCCAACAAATGGCTGTTGAAGTTCAACCCGAGTAAATGCAAAGTAATGAAACTAGGCAGTGGAAACAGGAGGCCAGGCACAGGATACAGAATAGGAGATGAAGTACTTAATGAAACAGACAGAGAGAAAGATCTAGGAGTTGATATCACACCAAACCTGTCTCCTGAAGCCCACATAAAGAGAATAACGTCTGCGGCATATGCGAGGCTGGCTAACATCAGAACGGCGTTCAGGAACCTGTGTAAGGAATCATTCAGAATCTTGTACACCACATATGTAAGACCAATCCTGGAGTATGCGGCCCCAGCATGGAGCCCGTACCTTGTCAAGCACAAGACGAAGCTGGAAAAAGTCCAAAGGTATGCTACTAGACTAGTCCCAGAACTAAGAGGCATGAGTTATGAGGAAAGGCTGCGGGAAATGCACCTCACGACACTGGAAGACAGAAGAGTAAGGGGGGACATGATCACAACCTACAAAATCCTCAGGGGAATCGACCGGGTAAACAAGGACGAACTTTTCAACACTGGTGGGACGCGAACAAGGGGACACAGGTGGAAGCTGAGTACCCAAATGAGCCACAGAGACGTTAGAAAGAACTTTTTCAGTGTCAGAGTAGTTAGCAAATGGAATGCATTAGGAAGTGATGTGGTGGAGGCTGACTCCATTCACAGTTTCAAATGTAGATATGATAGAGCCCAATAGGCTCAGGAATCTGTACACCAGTTGATTGACGGTTGAGAGGCGGGACCAAAGAGCCAGAGCTCAACCCCCGCAAGCACAATTAGGTGAGTACAATTAGGTGAGTACACACACACACACACACACACACACACACACACACACACACACACACACACACACACACACACACACACACACACACACACACTTAAAGAAGACATTAGAACCATAACTTATGTAATCCATTACTGTATACTAACCACTTTATCTATTCATTGGGTAATCCTTCCTAGACCTCGAAAGTTACACTAATTCCTTGTGTAACTTTCATATCTATTAAATCCTTTTCTAACCTAAGTAGTCCGTCCTATCCTGATCCAACTTAACCAAACCTAATTCTAGCTGAATTTACCTAAATTTGACTTATTCCAACAAAAATGTATCTGGCAGGTGGTAAATATATGTTAATTTAAGCACATTTACTATAGCCTTCCAAAATTCATCTTAACAGAACATAAAGTTAACTAAATCCAGCAAAAATTCCACTTGTCCCTCCCAAATTTAACGAAATTCAACATAACCAAAGCTTAACTCACCAAATATCAGCTCCCATATCCTCACGTACAACACTTTGTGTCCTCTCTCCATCCTTTACAAGAGCTAGCTATAACTCAAACCCAAATAGGGCAATTTACACTATTTTCTCAGAGACTTCTCTGTAATCAGAGACATTACTGTCTCAGACACTACATACTCGGACCACAAGCTCATTGAAGTGCAAATTAACATTAATAACGGTAGTAGGCCCAAGAGAAACAACAAGCGAGAAGGGTTATTCACTAAATTAAATTTTAACAATAAAAGGATAGACTGGTAGAAAATAAACAGGGAACTTACAAACATTCAATGGGAAAATGTTCTAAGAAATAAAAATCCTACACATGGAATAGAAAAACTGACTTCTGAAGCATATGAAGTCTGTCTGAAACATGTTCCTTTGAGGAAAGCCAGAAAGAGGTCAAATGTAGAAAGAGAATGCAGACGACACTACAAAGGAAGGAAGAAATTTACGGAAATGCTTAAGCAGACACGACTCTCCATACAGTCGTGTCTGCTTAAGCATTTCTGCTTAAGCATAAATTATTTCTAAGAAGAAATAATTTAAACAGGGAGACTGAAGAAATCGAACTGAGACTGAAGCATTCCTATCAGACCGAAGAAAGGCAACTAGAACGGAAAGCAATTCAAGAAATAAAGAAAAATCCAAAATATTTCTTCACGTATGCTAAATCAAAAGCAAAAACCACTGCCAGTATTGGACCTATTCGCACTAGTGAAGATTCATACACTGAGGATGACAAAGAAATTAGTGAAATCCTAAAAAAGCAGTATGAGGACATGTTTAGCACTCCGATACTCAGCATGAAAGTGGAAGATTCGGACAATTTCTTTATGAGTGATATCCAAACACCTGTAAATATAACTGATATCAACACGAGCATAGCAGATTTTGAAAGAGAAATTGACAATATGCCCATGCACTCAGCCCCAGGTCCAGACTCATGGAATTCAATATTTATAAAGAAATGCAAAGTGCCAGTAGCACAGGCACTCAGTATAGTGTGGAGGAAGAGCTTGGACACGAGGGAGATACCAGATGAGCTTAAAGCAGCAGACATAGCCCCTCTACACAAAAGAAGCAGCAAAGCATTAGCAAAGAATTATAGACCGGTTGCACTAACATCCCACATAATAAAAAGTATTTGAGAGAGGGATCAGGAGTCAGGTCACCAGTTTCATGGAGACCAATGACCTCCACAACCCAGGCCAACATGGATTTAGAGCAGGAAGATCATATCTCTCACAGCTACTTGACCATTATGACAAAATCACTGAGGCATTAGAAGAAAAACAGAATGCAGATGTTGTATACACAGACGTTGCAAAAGCATTCGACAAATGTGACCATGGAGTGATTGCACACAAAATGAGGTTATTGGGTATAACTGGTAAAGTAGGGCGCCTGATACTCAATTTCCTGTCGAACAGAACACTAAGATTAACAGTCAATCAAGTAAAATCGAGTCCGAGTGCAGTTAAAAGCTCTGTACCTCAAGGTACAGTCCTTGCACCTCTGCTGTTCCTTATTCTCATATCAGATATAGACAAAAATACAAGTCACAGCTTGTGTCATCCTTTGCAGATGACACAAAAATCAGCATGAAAATTACCTCAGCTGAACACATTCAAAAACTACAAACAGATATTAACAAAGTCTTAGATTGGACAGCAGAAAATAACATGATGTTTAAAGGTGATAGATTCCAGGTACTAAGTTACGGCAAAAATGAGGATCTGAAACATAATACAGGGTACAAAACACAATCGAATCTGCCCATAGTAGGAAAACAGCATGTCAAGGATTTGGGAATAATGATGTCCGACGACCTAACGTTTAGGGAGCATAACCAAGCAAATATTGCGTCAGCCAGAAAAATGATAGGATGGATTACGAGAACTTTCAAGTCCAGAGATCCCATCACAATGGTTGTACTCTTGAAGTCACTTGTGTTGTCCCGTCTCGAGTAATGCTCAGTACTCATTTCCCTCTTCAGAGCAGGAGAGATTGCTGAAATAGAGGGAATACAGAGAACATATACGGCACGCATAGACGAGATAAAGCACCTAAATTATTGGGATCATCTCAAAGCTCTCCAAATGTATTCGCTAGAAATAAGACGAGAGAGATACCAAAAATTATACACAAGGAAAATACTGGAGGGCCAGGTCCCAAATCTACATAGTTAAATAACAACTTGCTGGAATGAACGACATGGAAGAAAATGCAGAATAGAACCAGTGAAGAGCAGAGGTGCCATAGTCACAATCAGAGAACACTGTATAAACATCAGAGGTCCGCGGTTGTTCAACGTCCTCCCAGCAAGCATAAGAAATATTGCCGGAACAACCGTGGACATCTTCAAGAGAAAATTAGATTGTTTCCTTCAAGGAGTGCCGGACTAACCGGGCTGTGGTGGGTATGTGGGCCTGCGGGCCGCTCCAAGCAACAGCCTGGTGGACCAAACTCTCACAAGTCGAGGCGGGCTTGGGGAGTAGAACAACTCCCAGAACCCCATCAAGGTCAACCAAGGGGGAGAGTCCGTGGTGTGAGAGGGTCCGTGGAGGGGGAGGGTCCGTGGTGGGGGAGGGTCCGTGGTGTGGGGAAAGTCCGTTGCGTGGGAGGGTCCGTGGTAAGGGAAGGGTCCGTGGTGTGGGGGGGTCCGTGGCGGGGGAGGTTCCGTGGTGTGGGGGAGAGTCCGTGGTGTGGGAGGGTCCGTGGTGTGGGAGGGTCCGTGGCGGGGGAGGGTCCGTGGTGTGGGGGAGAGTCCGTGGTGTGGGAGGGTCCGTGCTGTGGGAGGGTCCGTGGTGTGGAAGGGTACGTGGTGGGGGAGGGTCCGTGGTGGGGGAGGTTCCGTGGTGGGGGAGGGTCCGTGGTGGGGGAGAGTCCGTGGTGTGGGAGGGTCCGTGGTGGGGGAGGGTCCGTGGTATGGGAGGGTCCGTGGTGGGGGTGGGTCCGTGGTGTGGGAGGGTCCGTGGTGTGGGAGGGTCCGTGGTGTGGGAGGGTCCGTGGTGGGGGAGGGTCCGCGGTGGGGGAGGGTCCGTGGTGTGGGAGGGTCCGTGGTGTGGGAGGGTCCGTGGTGGGGGAGGGTCCGTGGTGTGGGAGGGTCCGTGGTGTGGGAGGGTCCGTGGTGTGGGAGGGTCCGTGGTGTGGGAGGGTCCGTGGTGGGGGAGGGTCCGTGGTGTGGGAGGGTCCGTGGTGTGGGAAGGTCCGTGGTGGGGGAGGGTCCGTGGTGTGGGAGGGTCCTTGGTGGTGGAGGGTCCGTGGTGTGGGGAGAGTCCGTGGTGTGGGAGGGTCCGTGGTGGGGGAGGGTCCGTGGTGTGGGAGGGTCCGTGGTGGGGGAGGGTCCGTGGTGTGGGGAGAGTCCGTGGTGTGGGAGGGTCCGTGGTGGGGGAGGGTCCGTGGTGTGGGGAGAGTCCGTGCTGTGGGAGGGTCCGTGGTGGGAGAGGGTCCGTGGTGTGGGGAGGGTCAGTGGTGTGGGAGGGTCCGTGGTGTGGGGAAGGTCTGTTGTGCAGCATGTACAACATAGCAGCATGTACAACACTCCCCAATAGGAAGAAAACCCGCTGGGTTGTTCATCCTGTCACTTGTACCCAGACACAGCTGGGACTTGCTTAACTGTCTCAAGTGAACAGCTCCTCAAACAAGAAGATTAACATCTATCAACCCTTAAAAGCTTACGTTATCTTGCGGGTGCAAAATGCAGAAATCTTTTAAGAACAGTATCAATATTTGACAAATAGTGTTTTCCTAACTCAAACAATGTGGGGTTTATTATTCTACACATATTCCTAATGTCTCCCAGGTGTTCACATTCACGTAGATAGTGGTCAAGGCGGTGTCCATCACACTCACTATGAATGTGTTGTAGAACTCTGCACCAACAAGGATATCTGCGTCAGTGAGGTGATCAGACGTAATTTTATCTGCCTTTTTTATTCCCCTTTTTCTCTGGAATTTGGCTGTAGCTCCTAGACCCTGTATGTATAGGTTCGTCAGTATGATGTGCACCATGAGGGCTGGTACTCGACGGACATAGCTGTCTAAATGTACTAATGGTTGCACCAACTGGTAGACTTGAGGCCCTGTGTCAGTCAGGAACCCTGATATATATCATTTTACCTAGGTTACAGTCTTTAATTGTAGATCCTCTGCCACCTTTTGTGTGAGAAATGTTCTCTGGGACCCCTGGTCAAACAACCCTCGGGTAGGGACCTCAGTCCCTGTGGTTTTGAGGGTGAGTTGGGCAGTAGGCAAAGTCACATTATTTTTCGACTTTGTCGATAGGACAGTGATTTTTTTTGTCACACCTTTCAGTACTGTACTGTCGTGGGAATGTTATCTTCCACCTTGGGGTTTGGAGGCTTTATGTTTGAGTCCCAGCACAATGTTGCGGGATACTGACCCTTGTTGCACCTATAGCAGGTGTGTAATTGGGTTTCACAGGTGCTGGTTTTGTGTGCCTTGAAGCACCTTGTGCATTTTTGCAACTCTTTGAGTCGCTTGATACGGGCGTCACGATCAGGATCATTGGTGCAGTGGAATATTGAATGTTTCTCTTGGCAGAACAAAAATGTTCCAGAGCCTACAGCACCTTTAGGAGTCACTGCCTTGGGTGACACAGTAACTGTAGGTCACGAGGGTCCCACTGTCTATGTGCCCACACTGCTACGGTTACACTTTGGTGTGGAAGTAGCTTGTTTAGACATCCTCAATATGAGGAGGATACTCAAGCCAACTTGGCTTGAGTATCATCCTCATATTGAACAAGCTAAGCCATAATATCATCTAATTCATCTTTGGTTAAGTTGGTGTTGACAAGTTCAGCTAGATCCTTTTCTATTTGGCATTTGACCTGCTCAAATTTATTTGTTGCCACTTGAAAGTAATTTTCCAGTTGTACTTGCTCAGCTGAAGATTGTTGTGACAGATTCGTAACATTTATTGATCTGTTGAGTTAAGTAACCCTTAAGTCGTACCACGGTATGTTTCAATTTTGTTTCTGAATACCATGCTGGCTGCTTGGTAAGGCTTTGTTGGTCCCATGGTTTCAAAGTGGAAATAACTGGGATATTTGCTCATAAATCTTGAGCAGTTTAATAATGGTAGCCTGGGTGATTTTCTATCACTAGGCTATAATATTACCGCCATGGAAGTTGAAAAATAATATTGATAATTATATATAATTACATACAAGTTTATTAGAGTGATAAGTATAGTGTCACTAATGAATACCTCAGGTTAGCTCATCTTAATCACTGTCGGAAGGTATAGAAACACTGTTTACCACTCAAAGGTTTAATAATTATAAATAAATTATATATAATATAATATTTATGTTGTATAATTAAGGGTACAACATAAGTTGTGTTGTTATTAGTCCCACTCTATAATAAGGGTCTGCAGATTAATTAGATAAAACTAGGCTGTTCACCTGTCAGTTTCAATTATAACAATTAATGGATTCTTAATTGTGAATTGGATAATAATTAATGGGATTAGGTTGTTCGCTATTCCGTACAACATTAGTCAATTGTAATATTGTCCACCAAAAGACAAGTTGGCATAATAATTAATAAAAATATTGTGTAATAGGACTAAGTACACTATATTTATATTTTTATTTTATATTAAATGTTCTCTTATTTAGAGAAATGTATATATATAACTTTAGTATTGGTAGCCTTTCATTAACCTCTAGTAAAATTTGGTAGTGTTTATTAATTTATTTGTGACCCTTCTTGAGGTTATCTTGAGATGATTTCGGGGCTTTAGTGTCCCCGCGGCCCGGTCCTCGACCAGGCCTCCACCCCCAGGAAGCAGCCCGTGACAGCTGACTAACACCCAGGTACCTATTTTACTGCTAGGTAACAGGGGCATAGGGTGAAAGAAACTCTGCCCATTGTTTCTCGCCGGCGCCCGGGATCGAACCCGGGAGCACAGGATCACAAGTCCAGTGTGCTGTCCGCTCGGCCAACCGGCTCCCCCTTCGCAAAGTTAAATTTATTACCACACATTTATTGGATAAATTCAATGAAAGTGTAGCCACTATTTGGTTAGATTTAATTAATGCGATAACACTCCGCGGATATAATACGCCACAAATTCGGTGGTTTAAACTCTGAGAAAATTCAGTATTTTTTGTGATATATATTCTATCACCGATTTTATTGTTTAGGACGGAATTTTATTCCTTATTTTACTGATTTATGAGTTGGAACAATAATGCTGTGATTATTGAAATTTCAGGAACACTCATTTGAGTAACACTTCTGTGCACTGATATTATTGAGACTTAATGAGGCTACTGATTAATTTTAGGCGTCGGTTCTGGCTGCCTGATTATTTATTTGATAAATTATTAATTGCACTGATTCTTATTTGTGGACCATGAACATGATCCTGGTTCATAAGACCATAAAGTGATGTGGGAATTCAACCGGTGGCTAATTTATTTCAATTCTTAATTAATTTAATGTGGATTGTGTTGTAATTTTATTTATTTATTATTTATAACTTTAGAGTAGACTGTATGTTTAATTTACTATCATCAGTAAAATTCCTCTCACACAAATTTAGGTTATTATTATTAAGTTTGGTTAAACCGTAATTAAATAGTTAACATTATTAATTACACTAAAGCATAGTTAATCAGTTAGTGTATATTGTTAATATGAAGTTCGACGCCTTATCTCACTAGAAGGCTGCCACATTCATCCTGGAACAGGTGTAGAACACGTGAGTGGACCAGCCGGCCTGGTGGTCACGGCCCCGTGGGCAGGATGGGACCAAATCAGTCACGTGGTCTCAGGTCTCTGGCCGTCACTCCATATTAGTAACTCTCAGTTTACCTGACACTGACTTACACCGTAAAATCTACTACACACAAAGTATTCAATTTGTACATGAATAGAGTAAATTCTGAAATAAAAGATATTAAATTTGCTCATCCATGGAAAATTTCTTTTATATTTTGCCCCGAGGGGCGAGTTCATTGGGCAGCGTCATTCATCCTGTGAGTGGACACACCGCCATAGTGACAGTATTGGGCAGCGCCACTCATCCTGTGAGTGGACACACCGCCATAGTGACAGTATTGGGCAGCGCCACTCATCCTGTGAGTGGACACACCGCCATAGTGACAGTATTGGGCAGCGCCACTCATCCTGTGAGTGGACACACCGCCATAGTGACAGTATTGGGCAGCGCCACTCATCCTGTGAGTGGACACACCGCCGTAGTGACAGTATTGGGCATCGCCACTCATCCTGTGAGTGGACACACCGCCATAGTGGCAGTATTGGGCTGCGCCACTCATCCTGTGAGTGGACACACCACCATAGTGACAGTATTGGGCAGCGCCACTCATCCTGTGATTGGACACACCGCCATAGTGACAGTATTGGGCAGCGCCGCTCATCCTGTGAGTGGACACACCGCCATAGTGACAGTATTGGGCAGCGCCACTCATCCTGTGAGTGGACACACCGCCATAGTGACAGTATTGGGCAGCGCCACTCATCCTGTGAGTGGACACACCGCCATAGTGACAGTATTGGGCAGCGCCACTCATCCTGTGAGTGGACACACCGCCATAGTGACAGTATTGGGCAGCGCCACTCATCCTGTGAGTGGACACACCGCCATAGTGACAGTATTGGGCAACGCCACTCATCCTGTGAGTGGACACACCGCCATAGTGGCAGTATTGGGCTGCGCCACTCATCCTGTGAGTGGACACACCACCATAGTGACAGTATTGGGCAGCGCCACTCATCCTGTGATTGGACACACCGCCATAGTGACAGTATTGGGCAGCGCCGCTCATCCTGTGAGTGGACACACCGCCATAGTGACAGTATTGGGCAGCGCCACTCATCCTGTGAGTGGACACACCGCCATAGTGACAGTATTGGGCAGCGCCACTCATCCTGTGAGTGGACACACCGCCATAGTGACAGTATTGGGCAGCGCCACTCATCCTGTGAGTGGACACACCGCCATAGTGACAGTATTGTGCAGCGCCGCTCATCCTGTGAGTGGACACACCGCCATAGTGACAGTATTGGGCAGCGCCGCTCATCCTGTGAGTGGACACACCGCCATAGTGACAGTATTGGGCAGCGCCACTCATCCTGTGAGTGGACACACCGCCATAGTGACAGTATTGGGCAGCGCCACTCATCCTGTGAGTGGACACAACGCCATAGTGATAGTATTGGGCAGCGCCACTCATCTTGTGAGTGGACACACCGCCATAGTGACAGTATTGGGCAGCGCCACTCATCCTGTGAATAGACACACCGCCATAGTGACAGTATTGGGCAGCGCCACTCATCCTGTGAGTGGACACACCGCCATAGTGACAGTATTGGGCAGCGCCACTCATCCTGTGAGTGGACACACCGCCATAGTGACAGTATTGGGCAGCGCCACTCATCCTGTGTGTGGACACACCACCATAGTGACACTATTGGGCAGCGCCACTCATCCTGTGTGTGGACACACCACCATAGTAACAGTATTGGGCAGCGCCACTCATCCTGTGAGTGGACACACCGCCATAGTGACAGTATTGGGCAGCGCCACTCATCCTGTGAGTGAACATACCGCCATAGCAGCATGTACAACACTCCCCAATAGGAAGAAACCCCGCTGGGTTGTTCATCCTGTCACTTGTACCCAGACACAGGGGTCTGGTACCTGAGTGAACAGCACGCGGTACTCGTAATACTGAGGGCCAGGTTCGATTCCCGGACTAGGCAGAGACAAATGGGCAGAGTTTCTTTCACCCTGAAGGCCCTTTTAACTAGCACTAAATAGGTACCTGGGAGTTAAACAGCTGTTACGGGCTGCTTCCTGAGTGTGTGTGTGTGTGTGGAGAAAAAAATAATAGGTAGTATCAGTTGATTAATTGACAGTTAAGAGGCTGGCCGAAAGAGCAGAGCTCAACCCCCGCATGTACAACTAGGTGAAAGCTGGGACTTGCTTACCTGTCTCAAGTGAACAGCATCTCAAACAAGAAGATTAACATTCGTCAACATTTAAAATCTTATGTTATCTTGCGGGTGCAAAATGGGGGAATCTTTTAATAACAGTATGTATGTTTGACAAATGGTATGTTCCTAACTCAAACAATGTGGGGTTTATTATTCTACAGATATTTCTAATGTCTCTCAGATGTTCACAGTCTCGTAGATAGTGGTCAAGGCGGTGTCCGTCACACTCAGCACAGATTCTTCAACTCCGCTACTCAACTGTTGCTTCCTTCCTGTATACCCAAGACTCTTCTACAAATTAGAGGTATTGTCAGGCAACATCACCATGACAAGGTAACTGAGGAAAGGAGGATAGAAGCACAAATCAGTGAATCTGTACGATGGTACAACATGGTTGCCGCTGGCAATCCCAATCATTATGGCCGAAGAGGAGGAGGACGCCGGAGAGATCAGTAATAGCAGGAATCCGTCTTGGATACAAATGTCAATGGAGATTCGGAATGGAAACAACAGTTGAGCAACGGAGTTGCAGAGTCTGTGGTGAGAGTGATGGACACCGCCTTGACCACTATCTACGTGAATGTGAACACCTGAGAGACATTAGACATATGTGTCGAATAATAAACCTCACATTGTTTGAGTTAGGAAAATAGCAGTAGTCAAACATAAATACTGTTAACAAAAGATTCCCCCATTTTGCACCCGCATGATAACGTAAGATTTTAAGGGTTGGCAAATATTAATTTTGTTGTTTGAGAAGCTGTTCACTTGAGACAGCTAAACAGGTTCCAGCTGTGTCTGGGTACAAGTGACAAGATGAACAACCAAGCGGGTTTTCTTCCTATTGGGGAGTGTTGTACATGCTGCTATGGCGGTGTGTCCACTCACAGAATGAGTGGCGCTGCCCAATACTGTCACTATGGCGGTGTGTCCACTCACAGGATGAGTGGTGCTGCCCAATACTGTCACTATGGCCGTGTGTCCACTCACAGGATGAGTGACGCTGCCCAATACTGTCACTATGGCGGTGTGTCCACTCACAGGATGAGTGGCGCTGCCCAATACTGTCACTATGGCGGTGTGTCCACTCACAGGATGAGTGGCGCTGCCCAATACTGTCATTATGGCGGTGTGTCCACTCACAGGATGAGTGACGCTGCCCAATACTGTCACTATGGCGGTGTGTCCACTCACAGGATGAGTGGCGCTGCCCAATACTGTCACTATGGCGGTGTGTCCACTCACAGGATGAGTGGTGCTGCCCAATACTGTCACTATGGCGGTGTGTCCACTCACAGGATGAGTGAGGCTGCCTAATAAACTCGCCTCTCGGGGAAAATTTTTAAATTTACACCTCCAAGCGCAAGTGTTCCAGGCGCTTACTGGAAGGTGTGACCGCTTGGCACAAGGACTAACAGACGTCCTCCTCCGTACAGCACAGTGGGGCAGCCCACCACCACACCAGCCACCCGGGGTGACCCCTCCACCACACCAGCCACCCGGGGTGACCCCACCACCACACCAGCCACCCGGGGTGACCCCTCCACCACACCAGCCACCCGGGGTGACCCCACCACCACACCAGCACACCCGGGGTGACCCCACCACCACACCAGCCACCCGGGGTGACCCCACCACCACACCAGCCACCCGGGGTGACCCCACCACCACACCAGCACACCCGGGGTGACCCCACCACCACACCAGCCACCCGGGGTGACCCCACCACCACACCAGCACACCCGGGGTGACCCCACCACCACACCAGCACACCCGGGGTGACCCCACCACCACACCAGCACACCCGGGGTGACCCCACCACCACACCAGCACACCCGGGGTGACCCCACCACCACACCAGCCACCCGGGGTGACCCCACCACCACACCAGCCACCCGGGGTGACCCCACCACCACACCAGCCACCCGGGGTGACCCCACCACCACACCAGCCACCCGGGGTGACCCCACCACCACACCAGCACACCCGGGGTGACCCCACCACCACACCAGCCACCCGGGGTGACCCCACCACCACACCAGCACACCCGGGGTGACCCCACCACCACACCAGCACACCCGGGGAGACCCCACCACCACACCAGCACACCCGGGGTGACCCCACCACCACACCAGCACACCCGGGGTGACCCCACCACCACACCAGCCACCCGGGGTGACCCCACCACCACACCAGCCACCCGGGGTGACCCCACCACCACACCAGCCACCCGGGGTGACCCCACCACCACACCAGCCACCCGGGGTGACCCCACCACCACACCAGCACACCCGGGGTGACCCCACCACCACACCAGCCACCCGGGGTGACCCCACCACCACACCAGCACACCCGGGGTGACCCCACCACCACACCAGCACACCCGGGGTGACCCCACCACCACACCAGCACACCCGGGGTGACCCCACCACCACACCAGCACACCCGGGGTGACCCCACCACCACACCAGCCACCCGGGGTGACCCCACCACCACACCAGCCACCCTGGGTGACCCCACCAGTGAGGTCATCCCTGAAGGCATTCAGTCACACTGAGATGCTGTGCTACCTGCAGTTCCGAGTGTGTATCGATACTAATGATGGAAGGTTTAGTGAGTGAGCTGGTGCTGGTGAGGGAGCGCTGAGGAGCTCTGAGGACAGAGTTGGGGTCCCCTGCAGGAGGAGCTGCGACACCTGAAACAATCTCACGAGGAAACAAATGAGGAGAGCAGTACAAGAAAGTATTCACCTTGGAATGTCGTAAAGAACAGGGATCTTAAGAAGACCTTGACAAAGTCGCCTACAAATATCATAAAGACTTCCAACCCATTCGGTGTGCTGGAAGATGAGTGTTGTAGGGAGACTTGCTCGTGAGGCAAGACAACGAAGGGAGCGCAGGTCCCTCAAGGAGCTCACAAAGTAAAGGAAGTAGCTAAGCGAATTTTGGTTGTGGGAGATTTCCAGGTGAGGTATCTGGATAGAGCTTTTGGTGCCAGAGATAAGGGGGAACAGGTTAAGGGTTTGCTATCCGGGAGCTGGAATTGGTGGTATTGTTAACAACATGAATGATATTATTGTTGGAAATAGGAACAAGCCCATTATTTGTAATAGTGCTGGGGGTAATGATGTTGGACGAGTTAGGAGTGAGGCAGAGGTTTAAGACAACCATAGATTTAGTTAGGAGCAAGGGAGGAATCCCGACCATATGTGGCATTCTTGAAAAAAAGAGAGGGAGTTGGAAATGAATAGTTATCGAGGGCACTTGGTGTCAATTGGCGACTGGACAAATATTGCAAATCAAATGCAATATCCTACATTGATAATTAAAAACACTTTTATGGAAGGAATGACATGTATGCTCGTGATGGGGTGCATCAATCGAGGGCTGGGGTTGTTGTTGCCAACTCGTTGGAACCAGTTGTGGGAAGTGTTTGTTTGGGTTTAAACTGTTAGCAGATAGTGGTATGGGAATGTATATGGAGGAAGGAGGTAATAAAAGTTTGTGTTTGTGGGAAAAACATGGCGAAATGAACTGCGAAGGAGAAGGGCCTCAAAATAACAATACACTTTAGGTATATTACACGAACAGTAGGAGTCTAAGAAACAAAATAAACGATTTAAATGTTCTTGTCTGCTCATAAACTGCACGTTTATGAGCAGAAACAATGATGTATGTAGATAACAGAGAACTATTAGCTGAATATCAAATAAACGGATTTAAACTAGTTCACACAGATAAACATATTTGAGGAGGAGGGGGAGTAGCCATATATGTTAGGGAAAATTTGAAATGTACTCTCTAAAAGGGGATCAAAATTGAGCCACACACAAACTATTTGGCTAGAATTAAACGAAAATGCTAAAAATAAAAAAAGGAGTTTTGCGATCCATTATCTACCATATTTAATAAATCATTAGAGTCAGGCAGAGTGCCAGAGTCGTGGAAGGTTGCTAATGTGGTACCAATTTTCAAGAAAGAAAGTAGATCACTTGCATCAAACTATCGGTTAATTATCTTAACGTCTATTATGGGAAAGTTTCTTGAATCCATAGTTGCAAATACCATTCGTCTTCATCCTGAAAAACATAAATTAATAAATGAGTCGCAACATGGTTTTACAAATGGCCGTTCATGTTTAACAAATTTGTTATCTTTTTATTCCAGCATAGTTGAGGCAATTGATAGTGGTAAGGATTGTGATGTTGTGTACCTTGACTTTAGCAAAGCTTTTGATACAGTGCCACATGAAAGACTGAT
The DNA here is from genome assembly GCF_040958095.1 of Procambarus clarkii. Lineage (NCBI taxonomy): Eukaryota > Metazoa > Arthropoda > Malacostraca > Decapoda > Cambaridae > Procambarus > Procambarus clarkii. Next base: position 143,430 of record NW_027189294.1, on the reverse strand, counting down.
TAAAAAGACTGAGAGGCTCATGGTATTGGGGGTGCTATATTAAGTTGGATTAGTGCATGGCTATACCAAAGGAAAGGAAACAAAGAGTTAGAATAAATGGGGGTTAAGTCAGAGTGGGTAAATGTTGTAAGAGAAGTGCCTCAAGGCTCTATCCTGGAACCTCTGTTATTCATAATATACATAAATGATATTGATTCAGGTTTGAGCAGCAACATTTGGAAATTTACCGTTGATACAAAACTCGGGAGGGAAATAAACCCTGAAAAAAACTCACTATCACTTCAAGACGATCTAAATAGAGGTTTGAAATGGTTAGAAGATTGGAAGAAGCTGTTTAATACTGATAAATGTAAAGTTTTGAGGCTAGGTAATGATGATAGAGTTACAAGATACGAGCTAGATGGTGTTGAGGTTGCAAAGTTGGATTGCGAAAGGGATCTGGGAGTTATGATTAGTAAGAATTTAAAACCAAAAGATCAATGCATGAATGTTCATAATAAGGCAAAAATAGGACACTGGGATTTATGTACTGGAATTTACCTTACAATATCAAGAAGAATTATCGCACATGCAAAACGATGACTCAATTAAAACCTTATATAAAATAAAAAGAACAATTGCGTGGCTCTGTGATGAAACACAGACAAAATACCCAAATACAAATAATTTTGCAAGAGAGTTGTTGTTGTCATTCAAGAGTTCATATTTGGTTGAATGTGGGCTTAGTGCTGTGAGTTATTTATTGTTAAAATATAAATCACCTGAATATTTCAACCAGTGGTGATTAGAGATTCAAATTAACCAAATTACCACCTCAAACAAGAACGCGTTGCAGCAGACACCAAGTGCGAGGATCACGGTGATGTTAATGTTATTTTCTAGAACTGAGTTAAATTTATGCCTCGGATGTGGCAAGCTCGATGGCGTTTATTAGAATGTGTCATTTATTATAACGTAAGTTTATTTGATTTATTGTTATTTACTGTTATTGTCTTGTTATTTATTATTGTCATTTATCATCATTTATTGTAATACAAATATACGTTATTTATTGTAATTTAAATAATAATACTTTATTGCATTCTTTCGTGCAAGTTTGAATTTCTAGATTTAAATAGTCCACGATATAGAAAGTAAATTCTCCTGATGGCATCATGGCTCAGGTGGGGCATGGGTCAGGTGCTCAGGTGGGGCATATGTCAGGTGCTCAGGTGGGGCATGGGTCAGGTGCTCAGGTGGGGCATGGGTCAGGTGCCCAGGTGGGACATGGGTCAGGAGCCCAGGTGGGGCATGGGTCAGGTGCCCAGGTGGGGCATGGGTCAGGTGCCCAGGTGGGGCATGGGTCAGGTGCTTAGTTGGGGCATGGGTCAGGTGCTCAGGTGGGGCATGGGTCAGGTGCTCAGGTGGGGCATGGGTCAGGTGCCCAGGTGGGGCATGGGTCAGGTGCCCAGGTGGGACATGGGTCAGGTGCTCAGGTGGGGCATGGGTCAAGTGCCCAGGTGGGGCATATGTCAGGTGCTCAGGTGGGGCATGGGTCAGGTGCTCAGGTGGGGCATGGGTCAAGTGCCCAGGTGGGGCATATGTCAGGTGCTCAGGTGGGGCATATGTCATGTGCTCAGGTGGGGCATGGGTCAGGTGCTCAGGTGGGGCATGGGTCAGGTGCTCAGGTGGGGCATGGGTCAAGTGCCCAGGTGGGGCATATGTCAGGTGCTCAGGTGGGGCATATGTCAGGTGCTCAGGTGGGGCATGGGTCAGGTGCTCAGGTGGGGCATGGGTCAAGTGCCCAGGTGGGGCATATGTCAGGTGCTCAGGTGGGGCATATGTCAGGTGCTCAGGTGGGGCATATGTCAGGTGCTCAGGTGGGGCATGGGTCAGGTGCTCAGGTGGGGCATATGTCAGGTGCTCAGGTGGGGCATGGGTCAGGTGCTCAGGTGGGGCATGGGTCAGGTGCTCAGGTGGGGCATGGGTCAGGTGCTCAGGTGGGGCATGGGTCAGGTGCTCAGGTGGGGCATGGGTCAGGTGCCCAGGTGGGGCATGGGTCAGGTGCCCAGGTGGGGCATGGGTCAGGTGCCCAGGTGGGGCATGGGTCAGGTGCCCAGGTGGGGCATATGTCAGGTGCTCAGGTGGGGCATGGGTCAGGTGCTCAGGTGGGGCATGGGTCAGGTGCTCAGGTGGGGCATGGGTCAGGTGCTCAGGTGGGGCATGGGTCAGGTGCTCAGGTGGGGCATGGGTCAGGTGCCCAGGTGGGGCATGGGTCAGGTGCCCAGGTGGGGCATGGGTCAGGTGCTCAGGTGGGGCATATGTCAGGTGCTCAGGTGGGGCATATGTCAGGTGCTCAGGTGGGGCATATGTCAGGTGCTCAGGTGGGGCATGGGTCAAGTGCTCAGGTGGGGCATGGGTCAGGTGCTCAGGTGGGGCATGGGTCAGGTGCTCAGGTGGGGCATATGTCAGGTGCTCAGGTGGGGCCTATGTCAGGTGCTCAGGTGGGGCATGGGTCAGGTGCCCAGGTGGGGCATGGGTCTGGTGCCCAGGTGGGGCATGGGTCAGGTGCTCAGGTGGGGCATATGTCAGGTGCTCAGGTGGGGCATATGTCAGGTGCTCAGGTGGGGCATATGTCAGGTGCTCAGGTGGGGCATGGGTCAGGTGCTCAGGTGGGGCATATGTCAGGTGCTCAGGTGGGGCATATGTCAGGTGCTCAGGTGGGGCATGGGTCAGGTGCTCAGGTGGGGCATATGTCAGGTGCTCAGGTGGGGCATATGTAAGGTGCTCAGGTGGGGCATGGGTCAAGTGCTCAGGTGGGGCATATGTCAGGTGCTCAGGTGGGGCATATGTCAGGTGCTCAGGTGGGGCATATGTCAGGTGCTCAGGTGGGGCATGGGTCAGGTGCTCAGGTGGGGCATGGGTCAGGTGCTCAGGTGGGGCATGGGTCAGGTGCTCAGGTGGGGCATGGGTCAGGTGCTCAGGTGGGGCATGGGTCAGGTGCTCAGGTGGGGCATCGGTCAGGTGCCCAGGTGGGGCATGGGTCAGGTGCTCAGGTGGGGCATGGGTCAGGTGCCCAGGTGGGGCATGGGTCAGGTGCTCAGGTGGGGCATGGGTCAGGTGCTCAGGTGGGGCATAGGTCAGGTGCCCAGGTGGGGCATGGGTCAGGTGCTCAGGTGGGGCATGGGTCAGGTGCCCAGGTGGGGCATGGGTCAGGTGCTCAGGTGGGGCATGGGTCAGGTGCCCAGGTGGGGCATGGGTCAGGTGCTTAGTTGGGGCATGGGTCAGGTGCTCAGGTGGGGCATGGGTCAGGTGCTCAGGTGGGGCATGGGTCAGGTGCCCAAGTGGGGCATGGGTCAGGTGCTCAGGTGGGGCATGGGTCAGGTGCCCAGGTGGGGCATGGGTCAGGTGCTCAGGTGGGGCATGGGTCAGGTGCCCAGGTGGGGCATGGGTCAGGTGCTCAGGTGGGGCATGGGTCAGGTGCCCAGGTGGGGCATGGGTCAGGTGCCCAGGTGGGGCATGGGTCAGGTGCTCAGGTGGGGCATATGTCAGGTGCTCAGGTGGGGCATATGTTAGGTGCTCAGGTGGGGCATATGTCAGGTGCTCAGGTGGGGCATGGGTCAAGTGCTCAGGTGGGGCATGGGTCAGGTGCTCAGGTGGGGCATGGGTCAGGTGCTCAGGTGGGGCATATGTCAGGTGCTCAGGTGGAGCCTATGTCAGGTGCTCAGGTAGGGCATGGGTCAGGTGCCCAGGTGGGGCATGGGTCAGGTGCCCAGGTGGGGCATGGATCAGATGAGTAGTGAAGTTGAGGACGTAGACCGCGTGCGCCACCTGAGCAGGTGAGCCAATTAGGCCCCCCTGCTCAGGTGTAGCGAAGGTGTCTAGTCAACAAGGGTTCTGGGTGTTCCTCGGGGGTCCGGGGGTGGCGTCCACCTGCGCGGCACCAGTCCTCAGGTAGTGTGTAGGACTGACTCCGTGTGTGGGGGTATAGATGATAATGAGGGTGAATGTCACTAGTTGCGTTTAGCATATGTGCAGGTGTGTAATATGAAAATATAAGTGTAGAGTTAAGCAGTGTAAGTAGTTATATATAAATAGTTAAATAAGAGTATGTAGAGAGGATATGTTGAGGGCAGAGAGAGGACCCCTCCCCCCCCTCCCACGGAGGGCCCAGCCTAGGAGACCGAGATATAAAGATGGGTGGTTAGGGAAGGGCACGTGAAGGAGGATAGGGGGGAGGGGAGACGAGAGGGGAGGTAGTCGGTAGCTTTGACTGATAGTGAGGGTCTCTCATTCTCATGTTTTTTTCTTTAACAAAATGTTTGTTTTATGTAGTGAAGTATAAATATTTTACCAATTCTCTGCCTGTGGTGTGGGTCATCGATGTCGCCATCTGCAGGTGATTAGTGTTCATGTCAGACAGGACTGTGCTCGTGGTAGGGCGTCTCACCAGCAAATGAGGTGTGTCAATGACCCGTAATAGTTTTTGTTAATAGGGTGAGTTGGCCTCTCCCCTCCCCTACCTTGCTTCCTGAGTGGTGAGGAGCGGGGCCACATACCCGCCACATAGACCTGAGGAGTGTCACCACATGCCACATGGTTGTGTGAAGGAGCCAGTGTTTTGAGCCGCTCTCCTCTTGAAGGGCGAGTAACTGCTGGGAATGACAGCAATACGCTGTACCTTAGTCAATCCTGACATAGCTCACACCGCCACATAGCAGCAGCAGCACATAGTCATGAGGTTTTCACTACATGGTAGCAGAGCACTTAGGACTGGTGCGGGCTCTTTGACACCCTGCGCGCGGGAGTTGTATAGTGTTCGCGTTTAAGGAGGTGTCGTGTGTCACCCTCCCCCCCCCTCCCATGCAGGTGACAGTTATCAATTACTCGACAATTCCCCACTTCACATTTTCCCAGTCCGCCATAAACGAGTCAAAAAATAGTTAGGGAAAGTAAACACATTATATATATGCCTCTGTATTCATATCAAATAATGACTATACCCCGAGGTAGAGATCTTTTAATTTCGCTTGGACTCTTAAGTAAGGACCCTCATCGTATACCACCCTTCAATTTTCAATCAAATCAGTGCCAGCATCACTCAGTTAAAGTGTCTGTAAGTGTTTACTGAATGAGGGAAGCATTGTTTTTACATCTTAAAAGGTGAGCTCCAGTTTTAAATTTTCTTTCTATCAAATTAAATCAGTGCCAGCTTCAGTTAGTAAACTTGGTCAAAGTCAGTCAGTTCAAATCAAATAAAACCTCTACTGGCATCTAAGTAGCATTTAGCACCAGTTTTACAGAATGTGGGAAACACAACTTCTGGAGGCAGCAGGTAGGTGTTTTCCACTACTGAATAAATATATGTAATTTTAGATTAAACCCAGGAGCTTCGCCATTACACACATCTGGGGTGGAGGTTTGAGGTGTACTGAGATGGGCGAGGTAATGGGGGATGATGATACCCTCACCCCCATCCACCTCCACCCCAACTCCCCTCCCACCCCCTCCCCAACCCCTTTACCATCACCCATCACTCCACCCTTCCCAGACCCGTTGTTCTGTACAAAAACCTTTAGTATTATTTCTGATCATATGTTGAGTAGTGAGGCAGTTCACCAACACACCACTGGGTTAACAACAATTTATAGTTAAAGGCATAAACCCTTTATATATATAATTTTTATTTTTTATTAAACACTTAAGAGTAACGTCCGCACGTCATAAGTTAGTATTCAATTTTTTTTAAATCTTGTGAGAACCATTTCTTAATCCGAATAGAATTTAAAAAAAAATAGAGTTTTAGGTTAGCCCGTCTACATTTTTTTTTTATCACTAATCCAATAATATTACTAAGTGTTTTCTCATCATAGTTTAAGTTTACACTTTCAAGCTAGGTAGGTAGCTCAGTTCTAAGGTCTTACATACATTCCAACCCAGCATAAACAACATGTCTCAGAAAACTGTTGAGACGGCAGACCATGTGAGCAATCACCGCGGTCCGACCTCCACTCTCACCTCAAACGCGTTATTCATTCCTTAAAATATATTTTAATTTTTTTTGCCTGGGGTGAGTAAGTTTAAAGGTCCCCGTTCGCTCTCTCCCATAGGTGAGCCATGTTCCCTACGTACAAATTCCAAGCATCATGCTGTTAGCAAAGTCATACTTCACAGGCTTTTAAACTATTACAAGTTTCCTTTAAGCCATTCAACACATCTAACATAATGAGTGCAGATATAGTTTTTTTACATTTCATTTCGAGTGTGTAGATTTAGTTTTAAACAAAGGTGTGCCACTAGACCCTGAACTAAGAAGGGTGAGTTGAGAAGAAAGACTGTGAAATATGCACCCCACAATGCTGGAAGACAGAAGAGTTTGGTGGGATGTGATCACTACCTACAAATTCTCCTTTTTTTTTACTGCGTAATCACAGCACATACCTCATAGTCTCTTCTTCTGCCTCTCACTAGTCAATAAACACAATTTTTTTGTATCATTTCTTGACTAAAATAGCACTCTGAAACATCTTTGCACATCTTAATTTTCATTGACACGTGCACCAGCATCAGTTACGTTTCATGTCCCACAATTTGCTAGGATATAGGCTCCACAGTTTCATGAGGTTGTCCTTGTGACATTAGCACTGTGTGTCACTGACCCGCCTTAGCGAGATGACTGCGTGCAACATTAGCCAGCAAAAACATAGACTGTTAATATCTGAGCGAGACAATGACACACAATGTTCAGCACTCTTAATATTTTTATTCAAGCACTGATAACATAGCATAATGTAAGATTTATTTTTTTCACATTTCATATCGTGTGTGTAGATTTAGTTTAAAACAAAAGGTGAAACACGAAAGCATGAACTAATAGGGTTGAGATAGGAGGAAAAAGCTTTGAGGAAGATAAAAGATCTGAGGAGACATCATCGCTACCTTCAATTCTAATATTTTTTTACAGGCCTGCAGCAGACCTGAGCAGAAAAGCAGCCAGTCAGTCAAACATTTTTATAGTTTAAAGTTTTTAAATCTTAAAATGGGGGACTACCAGTCTTCAATTTTTCTTCTATCAAATCAAATAGGCATGAGGACCACTACCACATGACTGCAGGGAGCAAGCATCCGAGCGGTGCACCTCTTGATGTCCAAGACATGACTGGGTTAATGACCACAGTATCCCACACCATATCTTCTCCTGCTCCTGCTATGCAGGTGTCTCCCCTCATTAGCTCAGAAAAAAAAAGAGACTGTTGCTAACATAGTGGGATAATAAAAATAGAACCGGTTGGCCTTGTGTTGTTAGCTCCTTAGCAAGATGTCTGCCAGCCTCTCCACCACCACTACCAGTAACCTCCTTAGCCCACCAAAAACATAAACTATCAGCTCAGCAAGTGTTTATTAAACGTGGAAATCATTTCATGTGTGAACAACATTTAACATTCGTCAACATTTAAAATCTTACGTTATCTTGCGGGTGCAAAATGGGGGAATCTTTTAATAACAGTATGTATGTTTGACAAATGGTATGTTCCTAACTCAAACAATGTGGGGTTTATTATTCTACAGATATTTCTAATGTCTCTCAGATGTTCACAGTCTCGTAGATAGTGGTCAAGGCGGTGTCCGTCACACTCAGCACAGATTCTTCAACTCCGCTACTCAACTGTTGCTTCCTTCCTGTATACCCAAGACTCTTCTACAAATTAGAGGTATTGTCAGGCAACATCACCGTGACAAGGTAACTGAGGAAAGGAGGATAGAAGCACAAATCAGTGAATCTGTACGATGGTACAACATGGTTGCAGCTGGCAATCCCAATCATTATGGCCGAAGAGGAGGAGGACGCCGGAGAGATCAGTAATAGCGAGAATCCGTCTTGGATACAAATATCAATGGAGATTCGGAATGGAAACAACAGTTGAGCAACGGAGTTGCAGAGTCTGTGGTGAGAGTGATGGACACCGCCTTGACCACTATCTACGTGAATGTGAACACCTGAGAGACATTAGACATATGTGTCGAATAATAAACCTCACATTGTTTGAGTTAGGAAAATAGCAGTAGTCAAACATAAATACTGTTAACAAAAGATTCCCCCATTTTGCACCCGCATGATAACGTAAGATTTTAAGGGTTGGCAAATATTAATTTTGTTGTTTGAGAAGCTGTTCACTTGAGACAGCTAAACAGGTTCCAGCTGTGTCTGGGTACAAGTGACAAGATGAACAACCAAGCGGGTTTTCTTCCTATTGGGGAGTGTTGTACGTGCTGCTATGGCCGTGTGTCCACTCACAGGATGAGTGGTGCTGCCCAATACTGTCACTATGGCCGTGTGTCCACTCACAGGATGAGTGAGGCTGCCCAATACTGTCGCTATGGCGGTGTGTCCACTCACAGGATGAGTGGCGCTGCCCAATACTGTCACTATGGCGGTGTGTCCACTCACAGGATGAGTGGCGCTGCCCAATACTGTCACTATGGCGGTGTGTCCACTCACAGGATGAGTGACGCTGCCCAATACTGTCACTATGGCAGTGTGTCCACTCACAGGATGAGTGGCGCTGCCCAATACTGTCACTATGGCGGTGTGTCCACTCACAGGATGAGTGACGCTGCCCAATACTGTCAATATGGCGGTGTGTCCACTCACAGGATGAGTGAGGCTGCCTAATAAACTCGCCTCTCGGGGAAAATTTTTAAATTTACACCTCCAAGCGCAAGTGTTCCAGGCGCTTACTGGAAGGTGTGACCGCTTGGCACAAGGACTAACAGACGTCCTCCTCCGTACAGCACAGTGGGGCAGCCCACCACCACACCAGCCACCCGGGGTGACCCCTCCACCACACCAGCCACCCGGGGTGACCCCACCACCACACCAGCACACCCGGGGTGACCCCACCAGTGAGGTCATCCCTGAAGGCATTCAGTCACACTGAGATGCTGTGCTACCTGCAGTTCCGAGTGTGTATCGATACTAATGATGGAAGGTTTAGTGAGTGAGCTGGTGCTGGTGAGGGAGCGCTGAGGAGCTCTGAGGACAGAGTTGGGGTCCCCTGCAGGAGGAGCTGCGACACCTGAAACAATCTCACGAGGAAACAAATGAGGAGAGCAGTACAAGAAAGTATTCACCTTGGAATGTCGTAAAGAACAGGGATCTTAAGAAGACCTTGACAAAGTCGCCTACAAATATCATAAAGACTTCCAACCCATTCGGTGTGCTGGAAGATGAGTGTTGTAGGGAGACTTGCTCGTGAGGCAAGACAACGAAGGGAGCGCAGGTCCCTCAAGGTGCTCACAAAGTAAAGGAAGTAGCTAAGCGAATTTTGGTTGTGGGAGATTTCCAGGTGAGGTATCTGGATAGAGCTTTTGGTGCCAGAGATAAGGGGGAACAGGTTAAGGGGTTGCTATCCGGGAGCTGGAATTGGTGGTATTGTTAACAACATGAATGATATTATTGTTGGAAATAGGAACAAGCCCATTATTTGTAATAGTGCTGGGGGTAATGATGTTGGACGAGTTAGGAGTGAGGCAGAGGTTTAAGACAGCCATAGATTTAGTTAGGAGCAAGGGAGGAATCCCGACCATATGTGGCATTCTTGAAAAAAAGAGAGGGAGTTGGAAATGAATAGTTATCGAGGGCACTTGGTGTCAATTGGCGACTGGACAAATATTGCAAATCAAATGCAATATCCTACATTGATAATTAAAAACACTTTTATGGAAGGAATGACATGTATGCTCGTGATGGGGTGCATCAATCGAGGGCTGGGGTTGTTGTTGCCAACTCGTTGGAACCAGTTGTGGGAAGTGTTTGTTTGGGTTTAAACTGTTAGCAGATAGTGGTATGGGAATGTATATGGAGGAAGGAGGTAATAAAAGTTTGTGTTTGTGGGAAAAACATGGCGAAATGAACTGCGAAGGAGAAGGGCCTCAAAATAACAATACACTTTAGGTATATTACACGAACAGTAGGAGTCTAAGAAACAAAATAAACGATTTAAATGTTCTTGTCTGCTCATAAACTGCAAGTTTATGAGCAGAAACAATGATGTATGTAGATAACAGAGAACTATTAGCTGAATATCAAATAAACGGATTTAAACTAGTTCACACAGATAAACATATTTGAGGAGGAGGGGGAGTAGCCATATATGTTAGGGAAAATTTGAAATGTACTCTCTAAAAGGGGATCAAAATTGAGCCACACACAAACTATTTGGCTAGAATTAAACGAAAATGCTAAAAATAAAAAAAAGGAGTTTTGCGATCCATTATCTACCATATTTAATAAATCATTAGAGTCAGGCAGAGTGCCAGAGTCGTGGAAGGTTGCTAATGTGGTACCAATTTTCAAGAAAGAATGTAGATCACTTGCCTCAAACTATCGGTTAATTATCTTAACGTCTATTATGGGAAAGTTTCTTGAATCCATAGTTGCAAATACCATTCGTCTTCATCTTGAAAAACATAAATTAATAAATGAGTCGCAACATGGTTTTACAAATGGCCGTTCATGTTTAACACATTTGTTATCTTTTTATTCCAGCATAGTTGAGGCAATTGATAGTGGTAAGGATTGTGATGTTGTGTACCTTGACTTTAGCAAAGCTTTTGATACAGTGCCACATGAAAGACTGATTAAAAAGACTGAGAGGCTCATGGTATTGGGGGTGCTATATTAAGTTGGATTAGTGCATGGCTATACCAAAGGAAAGGAAACAAAGAGTTAGAATAAATGGGGGTTAAGTCAGAGTGGGTAAATGTTGTAAGAGAAGTGCCTCAAGGCTCTATCCTGGAACCTCTGTTATTCATAATATATATAAATGATATTGATTCAGGTTTGAGCAGCAACATTTGGAAATTTACCGTTGATACAAAACTCGGGAGGGAAATAAACCCTGAAAAAAACTCACTATCACTTCAAGACGATCTAAATAGAGGTTTGAAATGGTCAGAAGATTGGAAGAAGCTGTTTAATACTGATAAATGTAAAGTTTTGAGGCTAGGTAATGATGATAGAGTTACAAGATACGAGCTAGATGGTGTTGAGGTTGCAAAGTCGGATTGCGAAAGGGATCTGGGAGTTATGATTAGTAAGAATTTAAAACCAAAAGATCAATGCATGAATGTTCATAATAAGGCAAAAATAGGACACTGGGATTTATGTACTGGAATTTACCTTGCAATATCAAGAAGAATTATCGCACATGCAAAACGATGACTCAATTAAAACCTTATATAAAATAAAAAGAACAATTGCGTGGCTCTGTGATGAAACACAGACAAAATACCCAAATACAAATAATTTAGCAAGAGAGTTGTTGTTGTCATTCAAGAGTTCATATTTGGTTGAATGTGGGCTTAGTGCTGTGAGTTATTTATTGTTAAAATATAAATCACCTGAATATTTCAACCAGTGGTGATTAGAGATTCAAATTAACCAAATTACCACCTCAAACAAGAACGCGTTGCAGCAGACACCAAGTGCGAGGATCACGGTGATGTTAATGTTATTTTCTAGAACTGAGTTAAATTTATGCCTCGGATGTGGCAAGCTCGATGGCGTTTATTAGAATGTGTCATTTATTATAACGTAAGTTTATTTGATTTATTGTTATTTACTGTTATTGTCTTGTTATTTATTATTGTCATTTATCATCATTTATTGTAATACAAATATACGTTATTTATTGTAATTTAAATAATAATACTTTATTGCATTCTTTCGTGCAAGTTTGAATTTCTAGATTTAAATAGTCCACGATATAGAAAGTAAATTCTCCTGATGGCATCATGGCTCAGTTGGGGCATGGGTCAGGTGCTCAGGTGGGGCATATGTCAGGTGCTCAGGTGGGGCATGGGTCAGGTGCTCAGGTGGGGCATGGGTCAAGTGCCCAGGTGGGGCATATGTCAGGTGCTCAGGTGGGGCATGGGTCAGGTGCTCAGGTGGGGCATGGGTCAAGTGCCCAGGAGGGGCATATGTCAGGTGCTCAGGTGGGGCATGGGTCAGGTGCTCAGGTGGGGCATGGGTCAGGTGCTCAGGTGGGGCATGGGTCAAGTGCCCAGGTGGGGCATATGTCAGGTGCTCAGGTGGGGCATGGGTCAGGTGCTCAGGTGGGGCATGGGTCAAGTGCCCAGGTGGGGCTTATGTCAGGTGCTCAGGTGGGGCATGGGTCAGGTGCTCAGGTGGGTCATGGGTCAAGTGCCCAGGTGGGGCATATGTCAGGTGCTCAGGTGGGGCATGGGTCAGGTGCCCAGGTGGGGCATGGGTCAGGTGCCCAGGTGGGGCATGGGTCAGGTGCCCAGGTGGGGCATGGGTCAGGTGCCCAGGTGGGGCATATGTCAGGTGCTCAGGTGGGGCATGGGTCAGGTGCTCAGGTGGGGCATGGGTCAGGTGCTCAGGTGGGGCATGGGTCAGGTGCTCAGGTGGGGCATGGGTCAGGTGCCCAGGTGGGGCATGGGTCAGGTGCCCAGGTGGGGCATGGGTCAGGTGCTCAGGTGGGGCATATGTCAGGTGCTCAGGTGGGGCATATGTCAGGTGCTCAGGTGGGGCATATGTCAGGTGCTCAGGTAGGGCATGGGTCAGGTGCTCAGGTGGGGCATGGGTCAGGTGCTCAGGTGGGGCATGGGTCAGGTGCTCAGGTGGGGCATATGTCAGGTGCTCAGGTGGGGCCTATGTCAGGTGCTCAGGTGGGGCATGGGTCAGGTGCCCAGGTGGGGCATGGGTCAGGTGCCCAGGTGGGGCATGGGTCAGGTGCTCAGGTGGGGCATATGTCAGGTGCTCAGGTGGGGCATATGTCAGGTGCTCAGGTGGGGCATATGTCAGGTGCTCAGGTGGGGCATGGGTCAGGTGCTCAGGTGGGGCATATGTCAGGTGCTCAGGTGGGGCATATGTCAGGTGCTCAGGTGGGGCATGGGTCAGGTGCTCAGGTGGGGCATATGTCAGGTGCTCAGGTGGGGCATATGTCAGGTGCTCAGGTGGGGCATGGGTCAAGTGCTCAGGTGGGGCATATGTCAGGTGCTCAGGTGGGGCATATGTCAGGTGCTCAGGTGGGGCATATGTCAGGTGCTCAGGTGGGGCATGGGTCAGGTGCTCAGGTGGGGCATGGGTCAGGTGCTCAGGTGGGGCATGGGTCAGGTGCTCAGGTGGGGCATCGGTCAGGTGCCCAGGTGGGGCATGGGTCAGGTGCTCAGGTGGGGCATGGGTCAGGTGCCCAGGTGGGGCATGGGTCAGGTGCTCAGGTGGGGCATGGGTCAGGTGCTCAGGTGGGGCATAGGTCAGGTGCCCAGGTGGGGCATGGGTCAGGTGCTCAGGTGGGGCATGGGTCAGGTGCCTAGGTGGGGCATGGGTCAGGTGCCCAGGTGGGGCATGGGTCAGGTGCCCAGGTGGGGCATGGGTCAGGTGCTTAGTTGGGGCATGGGTCAGGTCCTCAGGTGGGGCATGGGTCAGGTGCTCAGGTGGGGCATGGGTCAGGTGCCCAGGTGGGGCATGGGTCAGGTGCTCAGGTGGGGCATGGGTCAGGTGCCCAGGTGGGGCATGGGTCAGGTGCCCAGGTGGGGCATGGGTCAGGTGCCCAGGTGGGGCATGGGTCAGGTGCTTAGTTGGGGCATGGGTCAGGTCCTCAGGTGGGGCATGGGTCAGGTGCTCAGGTGGGGCATGGGTCAGGTGCCCAGGTGGGGCATGGGTCAGGTGCTCAGGTGGGGCATGGGTCAGGTGCCCAGGTGGGGCATGGGTCAGGAGCCCAGGTGGGGCATGGGTCAGGTGCCCAGGTGGGGCATGGGTCAGGTGCCCAGGTAGGGCATGGGTCAGGTGCCCAGGTGGGGCATGGGTCAGGTGCCCAGGTGGGGCATGGGTCAGGTGCCCAGGTGGGGCATGGGTCAGGTGCCCAGGTGGGGCATGGGTCAGGTGCCCAGGTGGGGCATGGGTCAGGTGCCCAGGTGGGGCATGGGTCAGGTGCCCAGGTGGGGCATGGGTCAGGTGCCCAGGTGGGGCATGGGTCAGGTGCCCAGGTGGGGCATGGGTCAGGTGCCCAGGTGGGGCATGGGTCAGGTGCCCAGGTGGGGCATGGGTCAGGTGCCCAGGTGGGGCATGGGTCAGGTGCTCAGGTGGGGCATGGGTCAGGTGCCCAGGTGGGGCATGGGTCAGGTGCCCAGGTGGGGCATGGGTCAGATGAGTAGTGAAGTTGAGGACGTAGACCGCGTGCGCCACCTGAGCAGGTGAGCCAATTAGGCCCCCCTGCTCAGGTGTAGCGAAGGTGTCTAGTCCACAAGGGTTCTGGGTGTTCCTCGGGGGTCCGGGGGTGGCGTCCGCCTGCGTGGCACCAGTCCTCAGGTAGTGTGTAGGACTGACTCCGTGTGTGGGGGTATAGATGATAATGAGGGTGAATGTCACTAGTTGCGTTTAGCATATGTGCAGGTGTGTAATATGAAAATATAAGTGTAGAGTTAAGCAGTGTAAGTAGTTATATATAAATAGTTAAATAAGAGTATGTAGAGAGGATATGTTGAGGGCATAGAGAGGACCCCCCCCTCCCCCTCCCACGGATGGCCCAGCCTAGGAGACCGAGATATAAAGATGGGTGGTTAGGGAAGGGCACGTGAAGGAGGATAGGGGGGAGGGGAGACGAGAGGGGAGGTAGTCGGTAGCTTTGACTGATAGTGAGGGTCTCTCATTCTCATGTTTTTTTCTTTAACAAAATGTTTGTTTTATGTAGTGAAGTATAAATATTTTACCAATTCTCTGCCTGTGGTGTGGGTCATCGATGTCTCCATCTGCAGGTGATTAGTGTTCATGTCAGACAGGACTGTACTCGTGGTAGGGCGTCTCACCAGCAAATGAGGTGTGTCAATGACCCGTAATAGTTTTTGTTAATAGGGTGAGTTGGCCTCTCCCCTCCCCTACCTTGCTTCCTGAGTGGTGAGGAGCGGGGCCGCATACCCGCTACATAGACCTGAGGAGTGTCACCACATGCCACATGGTTGTGTGAAGGAGCCAGTGTTTTGAGCCGCTCTCCTCTTGAAGGGCGAGGAACTGCTGGGAATGACAGCAATACGCTGTACCTTAGTCAATCCTGACATAGCTCACACCGCCACATAGCAGCAGCAGCACATAGTCATGAGGTTTTCACTACATGGTAGCAGAGCACTTAGGACTGGTGCGGGCTCTTTGACACCCTGCGCGCAGGAGTGGTATGTGTTCGCGTTTAAGGAGGTGTCGTGTGTCACCCTCCCCCCCCCCCCCCCCCCCTCCCATGCAGGTGACAGTTATCAATTACTCGACAATTCCCCACTTCACATTTTCCCAGTCCGCCATAAACGAGTCAAAAAATAGTTAGGGAAAGTAAATACATTATATATATGCCTCTGTATTCATATCAAATAATGACTATACCCCGAGGTAGAGATCTTTTAATTTCGCTTGGACTCTTAAGTAAGGACCCTCATCGTATACCACCCTTCAATTTTCAATCAAATCAGTGCCAGCATCACTCAGTTAAAGTCAGTCTGTAAGTGTTTACTGAATGAGGGAAGCATTGTTTTTACATCTTAAAAGGTGAGTTCCAGTTTTAAATTTTCTTTCTATCAAATTCATCAGTCAGTAAACTAGGTCAAAGTCAGTCAGTTCAAATCAAATAAAACCTCTACTGGCATCTAAGTAGCATTTAGCACCAGTTTTACAGAATGTGGGAAACAACTTCTGGAGGCAGCAGGTAGGTGTTTTCCACTACTGAATAAATATATGTAATTTTAGATTAAACCCAGGAGCTTCGCCATTACACACATCTGGGGTGGAGGTTTGAGGTGTACTGAGATGGGCGAGGTAATGGGGGATGATGATACCCTCACCCCCATCCACCTCCACCCCAACTCCCCTCCCACCCCCTCCCCAACCCCTTTACCATCACCCATCACTCCACCCTTCCCAGACCCGTTGTTCTGTACAAAAACCTTTAGTATTATTTCTGATCATATGTTGAGTAGTGAGCCAGTTCACCAACACACCACTGGGTTAACAACAATTTATAGTTAAAGGCATAAACCCTTTATATATATAATTTTTATTTTTTATTAAACACTTAAGAGTAACGTCCGCACGTCATAAGTTAGTATTCAATTTTTTTAAATCTTGTGAGAACCATTTCTTAATCCGAATAGAATTTAAAAAAAAAATAGAGTTTTAGGTTAGCCCGTCTACATTTTTTTTTTATCACTAATCCAATAATATTACTAAGTGTTTTCTCATCATAGTTTAAGTTTACACTTTCAAGCTAGGTAGGTAGCTCAGTTCTGAGGTCTTACATACATTCCAACCCAGCATAAACAACATGTCTCAGAAAACTGTTGAGACGGCAGACCATGTGAGCAATCACCGCGGTCCCACCTCCACTCTCACCTCAAACGCGTTATTCATTCCTTAAAATATATTTTAATTTTTTTTGCCTGGGGTGAGTAAGTTTAAAGGTCCCCGTTCGCTCTCTCCCATAGGTGAGCCATGTTCCCTACGTACAAATTCCAAGCATCATGCTGTTAGCAAAGTCATACTTCACAGGCTTTTAAACTATTACAAGTTTCCTTTAAGCCATTCAACACATCTAACATAATGAGTGCAGATATAGTTTTTTTACATTTCATTTCGAGTGTGTAGATTTAGTTTTAAAACAAAGGTGTGCCACTAGACCATGAACTAAGAAGGGTGAGTTGAGAAGAAAGACTGTGAAATATGCACCCCACCACGCTGGAAGACAGAAGAGTTTGGTGGGATGTGATCACTACCTACAAATTCTCCTTTTTTTTTACTGCGTAATCACAGCACATACCTCATAGTCTCTTCTTCTGCCTCTCACTAGTCAATAAACACAATTTTTTTGTATCATTTCTTGACTAAAATAGCACTCTGAAACATCTTTGCACATCTTAATTTTCATTGACACGTGCACCAGCATCAGTTACGTTTCATGTCCCACAATTTGCTAGGATATAGGCTCCACAGTTTCATGAGGTTGTCCTTGTGACATTAGCACTGTGTGTCACTGACCCGCCTTAGCGAGATGACTGCGTGCAACATTAGCCAGCAAAAACATAGACTGTTAATATCTTAGCGAGACAATGACACACAATGTTCAGCACTCTTAATATTTTTATTCAAGCACTGATAACATAGCATAATGTAAGATTTATTTTTTTTCACATTTCATATCGTGTGTGTAGATTTAGTTTAAAACAAAAGGTGAAACACGAAAGCATGAACTAATAGGGTTGAGATAGGAGGAAAAAGCTTTGAGGAAGATAAAAGATCTGAGGAGACATCATCGCTACCTTCAATTCTAATATTTTTTTACAGGCCTGCAGCAGACCTGAGCAGAAAAGCAGCCAGTCAGTCAAACATTTTTATAGTTTAAAGTTTTTAAATCTTAAAATGGGGAACTACCAGTCTTCAATTTTTCTTCTATCAAATCAAATAGGCATGAGGACCACTACCACATGACTGCAGGGAGCAAGCATTCGAGCGGTGCTCCTCTTGATGTCCAAGACATGACTGGGTTAATGACCACAGTATCCCACACCATATCTTCTCCTGCTCCTGCTATGCAGGTGTCTCCCCTCATTAGCTCAGAAAAAAAAAAGAGACTGTTGCTAACATAGTGGGATAATAAAAATAGAACCGGTTGGCCTTGTGTTGTTAGCTCCTTAGCAAGATGTCTGCCAGCCTCTCCACCACCACTACCAGTAACCTCCTTAGCCCACCAAAAACATAAACTATCAGCTCAGCAAGTGTTTATTAAACGTGGAAATCATTTCATGTGTGAACAACATTTAACATTCGTCAACATTTAAAATCTTACGTTATCTTGCGGGTGCAAAATGGGGGAATCTTTAATAACAGTATGTATGTTTGACAAATGGTATGTTCCTAACTCAAACAATGTGGGGTTTATTATTCTACAGATATTTCTAATGTCTCTCAGATGTTCACAGTCTCGTAGATAGTGGTCAAGGCGGTGTCCGTCACACTCAGCACAGATTCTTCAACTCCGCTACTCAACTGTTGCTTCCTTCCTGTATACCCAAGACTCTTCTACAAATTAGAGGTATTGTCAGGCAACATCACCGTGACAAGGTAACTGAGGAAAGGAGGATAGAAGCACAAATCAGTGAATCTGTACGATGGTACAACATGGTTGCAGCTGGCAATCCCAATCATTATGGCCGAAGAGGAGGAGGACGCCGGAGAGATCAGTAATAGCGAGAATCCGTCTTGGATACAAATATCAATGGAGATTCGGAATGGAAACAACAGTTGAGCAACGGAGTTGCAGAGTCTGTGGTGAGAGTGATGGACACCGCCTTGACCACTATCTACGTGAATGTGAACACCTGAGAGACATTAGACATATGTGTCGAATAATAAACCTCACATTGTTTGAGTTAGGAAAATAGCAGTAGTCAAACATAAATACTGTTAACAAAAGATTCCCCCATTTTGCACCCGCATGATAACGTAAGATTTTAAGGGTTGGCAAATATTAATTTTGTTGTTTGAGAAGCTGTTCACTTGAGACAGCTAAACAGGTTCCAGCTGTGTCTGGGTACAAGTGACAAGATGAACAACCAAGCGGGTTTTCTTCCTATTGGGGAGTGTTGTACGTGCTGCTATGGCCGTGTGTCCACTCACAGGATGAGTGGTGCTGCCCAATACTGTCACTATGGCCGTGTGTCCACTCACAGGATGAGTGAGGCTGCCCAATACTGTCGCTATGGCGGTGTGTCCACTCACAGGATGAAGTGGCGCTGCCCAATACTGTCACTATGGCGGTGTGTCCACTCACAGGATGAGTGGCGCTGCCCAATACTGTCACTATGGCGGTGTGTCCACTCACAGGATGAGTGACGCTGCCCAATACTGTCACTATGGCAGTGTGTCCACTCACAGGATGAGTGGCGCTGCCCAATACTGTCACTATGGCGGTGTGTCCACTCACAGGATGAGTGACGCTGCCCAATACTGTCAATATGGCGGTGTGTCCACTCACAGGATGAGTGAGGCTGCCTAATAAACTCGCCTCTCGGGGAAAATTTTTAAATTTACACCTCCAAGCGCAAGTGTTCCAGGCGCTTACTGGAAGGTGTGACCGCTTGGCACAAGGACTAACAGACGTCCTCCTCCGTACAGCACAGTGGGGCAGCCCACCACCACACCAGCCACCCGGGGTGACCCCTCCACCACACCAGCCACCCGGGGTGACCCCACCACCACACCAGCACACCCGGGGTGACCCCACCAGTGAGGTCATCCCTGAAGGCATTCAGTCACACTGAGATGCTGTGCTACCTGCAGTTCCGAGTGTGTATCGATACTAATGATGGAAGGTTTAGTGAGTGAGCTGGTGCTGGTGAGGGAGCGCTGAGGAGCTCTGAGGACAGAGTTGGGGTCCCCTGCAGGAGGAGCTGCGACACCTGAAACAATCTCACGAGGAAAACAAATGAGGAGAGCAGTACAAGAAAGTATTCACCTTGGAATGTCGTAAAGAACAGGGATCTTAAGAAGACCTTGACAAAGTCGCCTACAAATATCATAAAGACTTCCAACCCATTCGGTGTGCTGGAAGATGAGTGTTGTAGGGAGACTTGCTCGTGAGGCAGACAACGAAGGGAGCGCAGGTCCCTCAAGGTGCTCACAAAGTAAAGGAAGTAGCTAAGCGAATTTTGGTTGTGGGAGATTTCCAGGTGAGGTATCTGGATAGAGCTTTTGGTGCCAGAGATAAGGGGGAACAGGTTAAGGGGTTGCTATCCGGGAGCTGGAATTGGTGGTATTGTTAACAACATGAATGATATTATTGTTGGAAATAGGAACAAGCCCATTATTTGTAATAGTGCTGGGGGTAATGATGTTGGACGAGTTAGGAGTGAGGCAGAGGTTTAAGACAGCCATAGATTTAGTTAGGAGCAAGGGAGGAATCCCGACCATATGTGGCATTCTTGAAAAAAAGAGAGGGAGTTGGAAATGAATAGTTATCGAGGGCACTTGGTGTCAATTGGCGACTGGACAAATATTGCAAATCAAATGCAATATCCTACATTGATAATTAAAAACACTTTTATGGAAGGAATGACATGTATGCTCGTGATGGGGTGCATCAATCGAGGGCTGGGGTTGTTGTTGCCAACTCGTTGGAACCAGTTGTGGGAAGTGTTTGTTTGGGTTTAAACTGTTAGCAGATAGTGGTATGGGAATGTATATGGAGGAAGGAGGTAATAAAAGTTTGTGTTTGTGGGAAAAACATGGCGAAATGAACTGCGAAGGAGAAGGGCCTCAAAATAACAATACACTTAGGTATATTACACGAACAGTAGGAGTCTAAGAAACAAAATAAACGATTTAAATGTTCTTGTCTGCTCATAAACTGCAAGTTTATGAGCAGAAACAATGATGTATGTAGATAACAGAGAACTATTAGCTGAATATCAAATAAACGGATTTAAACTAGTTCACACAGATAAACATATTTGAGGAGGAGGGGGAGTAGCCATATATGTTAGGGAAAATTTGAAATGTACTCTCTAAAAGGGGATCAAAATTGAGCCACACACAAACTATTTGGCTAGAATTAAACGAAAATGCTAAAAATAAAAAAAAGGAGTTTTGCGATCCATTATCTACCATATTTAATAAATCATTAGAGTCAGGCAGAGTGCCAGAGTCGTGGAAGGTTGCTAATGTGGTACCAATTTTCAAGAAAGAATGTAGATCACTTGCCTCAAACTATCGGTTAATTATCTTAACGTCTATTATGGGAAAGTTTCTTGAATCCATAGTTGCAAATACCATTCGTCTTCATCTTGAAAAACATAAATTAATAAATGAGTCGCAACATGGTTTTACAAATGGCCGTTCATGTTTAACACATTTGTTATCTTTTTATTCCAGCATAGTTGAGGCAATTGATAGTGGTAAGGATTGTGATGTTGTGTACCTTGACTTTAGCAAAGCTTTTGATACAGTGCCACATGAAAGACTGATTAAAAAGACTGAGAGGCTCATGGTATTGGGGGTGCTATATTAAGTTGGATTAGTGCATGGCTATACCAAAGGAAAGGAAACAAAGAGTTAGAATAAATGGGGGTTAAGTCAGAGTGGGTAAATGTTGTAAGAGAAGTGCCTCAAGGCTCTATCCTGGAACCTCTGTTATTCATAATATATATAAATGATATTGATTCAGGTTTGAGCAGCAACATTTGGAAATTTACCGTTGATACAAACTCGGGAGGGAAATAAACCCTGAAAAAAACTCACTATCACTTCAAGACGATCTAAATAGAGGTTTGAAATGGTCAGAAGATTGGAAGAAGCTGTTTAATACTGATAAATGTAAAGTTTTGAGGCTAGGTAATGATGATAGAGTTACAAGATACGAGCTAGATGGTGTTGAGGTTGCAAAGTCGGATTGCGAAAGGGATCTGGGAGTTATGATTAGTAAGAATTTAAAACCAAAAGATCAATGCATGAATGTTCATAATAAGGCAAAAATAGTACACTGGGATTTATGTACTGGAATTTACCTTGCAATATCAAGAAGAATTATCGCACATGCAAAACGATGACTCAATTAAAACCTTATATAAATAAAAAGAACAATTGCGTGGCTCTGTGATGAAACACAGACAAAATACCCAAATACAAATAATTTAGCAAGAGAGTTGTTGTTGTCATTCAAGAGTTCATATTTGGTTGAATGTGGGCTTAGTGCTGTGAGTTATTTATTGTTAAAATATAAATCACCTGAATATTTCAACCAGTGGTGATTAGAGATTCAAATTAACCAAATTACCACCTCAAACAAGAACGCGTTGCAGCAGACACCAAGTGCGAGGATCACGGTGATGTTAATGTTATTTTCTAGAACTGAGTTAAATTTATGCCTCGGATGTGGCAAGCTCGATGGCGTTATTAGAATGTGTCATTTATTATACGTAAGTTTATTTGATTTATTGTTATTGTCTTGTTATTTATTATTGTCATTTTTCATCATTTATTGTAATACAAATATACGTTATTTATTGTAATTTAAAGAATAATAATTTATTGCATTCTTTCGTGCAAGTTTGAATTTCTAGATTTAAATAGTCCACGATATAGAAAGTAAATTCTCCTGATGGCATCATGGCTCAGGTGGGGCATGGGTCAGGTGCTCAGGTGGGGCATATGTCAGGTGCTCAGGTGGGGGCATGGGTCAGGTGCCCAGGTGGGGCATGGGTCAGGTGCCCAGGTGGGGCATGGGTCAGGAGCCCAGGTGGGGCATGGGTCAGGTGCTCAGGTGGGGCATGGGTCAGTGCCCAGGTGGGGCATGTCAGGTGCTCAGGTGGGGCATGGTCAGTGTCAGGTGTGGGCAGGTCATGTGGGGCATGGGTCAGTGTGCTCAGGTGGGGCATGGGTCAGGTGCCCAGGTGGGGCATATGGTCAGGTGCTCAGGGGCATGGGTCAGGTGCTCAGGTGGGGCATGGGTCAGGTGCCCAGGTGGGGCATGTCAGGTGCCAGGTGGGGCATGGGTCAGGTGCTCAGGTGGGGCATGGGTCAGGTGCCCAGGTGGGGCATATGTCAGGTGCCAGGTGGGGCATGGGTCAGGTGCCCAGGTGGGGCATGGGTCAGGTGCCCAGGTGGGGCATGGGTCAGGTGCCAGGTGGGGCATGGGTCAGGTGCCCAGGTGGGGCATGGGTCAGGTGCTCAGGTGGGGCATGGGTCAGGTGCTCAGGTGGGGCATGGGTCAGGTGCTCAGGTGGGGCATGGGTCAGGTGCTCAGGTGGGGCATGGGTCAGGTGCCCAGGTGGGGCATGGGTCAGGTGCCCAGGTGGGGCATGGGTCAGGTGCCAGGTGGGGCATGTCAGGTGCCTCAGGTGGGGCATGGGTCAGGTGCTCGGTGGGGCATGTCAGGTGCTCAGGTGGGGCATGGGTCAGGTGCTCAGGTGGGGCATGGGTCAGGTGCTCAGGTGGGGCATGGGTCAGGTGCTCAGGTGGGGCATGGGTCAGGTGCCAGGTGGGGCATGGGTCAGGTGCTCAGGTGGGGCATGGGTCAGGTGCCCAGGTGGGGCATGGGTCAGGTGCCAGGTGGGGCATGGGTCAGGTGCTCAGGTGGGGCATGTCAGGTGCTCAGGTGGGGCATATGTCAGGTGCTCAGGTGGGGCATGGTCAGGTGCTCAGGTGGGGCATGGGTCAGGTGCTCAGGTGGGGCATGGTCAGGTGCTCAGGTGGGGCATGGTCAGGTGCTCAGGTGGGGCATGGGTCAGGTGCTCAGGTGGGGCATGTCAGGTGCTAGGTGGGGCATGGGTCAGGTGCCCAGGTGGGGCATGGGTCAGGTGCTCAGGTGGGGCATATGTCAGGTGCTCAGGTGGGGCATAGTCAGGTGCTCAGGTGGGGCATATGTCAGGTGCTCAGGTGGGGCATGGGTCAGGTGCTCAGGTGGGGCATGGGTCAGGTGCTCAGGTGGGGCATGGGTCAGGTGCTCAGGTGGGGCATGGTCAGGTGCCCAGGTGGGGCATGGGTCAGGTGCTCAGGTGGGGCATGGGTCAGGTGCTCAGGTGGGGCATGGGTCAGGTGCTCAGGTGGGGCATGGGTCAGGTGCCAGGTGGGGCAGGTCAGGTGCCCAGTGGGGCATGGGTCAGGTGCTCAGGTGGGGCATGTCAGGTGGGGGGCCTAGGTGGGGCATGGGTCAGGTGCCCAGGTGGGGCATGGGTCAGGTGCCAGGTGGGGCATGGGTCAGGTGCTCAGGTGGGGCATGGGTCAGGTGCTCAGGTGGGGCATGGGTCAGGTGTGGGGGGGCAGTGCTCAGGTGGGGCATGGGTCAGGTGCCAGGTGGGGCATGTCAGGTGCACGGTGCCCAGGTGGGGCATGGGTCAGGTGCTCAGGTGGGGCATGGGTCAGGTGCCCAGGTGGGGCATGGGTCAGGTGCCCAGGTGGGGCATGGGTCAGGTGCCCAGGTGGGGCATGGGTCAGGTGCTTAGGTGGGGCATGGGTCAGGTGCCTCAGGTGGGGCATGGGTCAGGTGCTC
This sequence comes from Procambarus clarkii, assembly GCF_040958095.1. Lineage (NCBI taxonomy): Eukaryota > Metazoa > Arthropoda > Malacostraca > Decapoda > Cambaridae > Procambarus > Procambarus clarkii. The sequence continues at coordinate 119,407 of NW_027189294.1, read as the reverse complement.
AGGTGGGGCATGGGTCAGGTGCCCAGGTGGGGCATGGGTCAGGTGCTCAGGTGGGGCATGGGTCAGGTGCCCAGGTGGGGCATGGGTCAGGTGCCCAGGTGGGGCATGGGTCAGGTGCCCAGGTGGGGCATGGGTCAGGTGCCCAGGTGGGCATGGGTCAGGTGCCCAGGTGGGGCATGGGTCAGGTGCCCAGGTGGGGCATGGGTCAGGTGCCCAGGTGGGGCATGGGTCAGGTGCCCAGGTGGGGCATGGGTCAGGTGCCCAGGTGGGGCATGGGTCAGGTGCCAGGTGGGGCATGGGTCAGGTGCCCAGGTGGGGCATGGGTCAGGTGCCCAGGTGGGGCATGGGTCAGGTGCCCAGGTGGGGCATGGGTCAGGTGCCCAGGTGGGGCATGGGTCAGGTGCCAGGTGGGCATGGGTCAGGTGCCCAGGTGGGGCATGGTCAGGTGCTCAGGTGGGGCATGGGTCAGGTGCCCAGGTGGGGCATGGGTCAGGTGCGGGGGTGCCCAGGTGGGGCATGGGTCAGATGAGTAGTGAAGTTGAGGACGTAGACCGCGTGCGCCACCTGAGCAGGTGAGCCAATTAGGCCCCCCTGCTCAGGTGTAGCGAAGGTGTCTAGTCCACAAGGGTTCTGGGTGTTCCTCGGGGTCCGGGGGTGGCGTCCGCCTGCGTGGCACCAGTCCTCAGGTAGTGTGTAGGACTGACTCCGTGTGTGGGGGTATAGATGATAATGAGGGTGAATGTCACTAGTTGCGTTTAGCATATGTGCAGGTGTGTAATATGAAAATATAAGTGTAGAGTTAAGCAGTGTAAGTAGTTATATATAAATAGTTAAATAAGAGTATGTAGAGAGGATATGTTGAGGGCATAGAGAGGACCCCCCCCTCCCCCTCCCACGGATGGCCCAGCCTAGGAGACCGAGATATAAAGATGGGTGGTTAGGGAAGGGCACGTGAAGGAGGATAGGGGGGAGGGGAGACGAGAGGGGAGGTAGTCGGTAGCTTTGACTGATAGTGAGGGTCTCTCATTCTCATGTTTTTTTCTTTAACAAAATGTTTGTTTTATGTAGTGAAGTATAAATATTTTACCAATTCTCTGCCTGTGGTGTGGGTCATCGATGTCTCCATCTGCAGGTGATTAGTGTTCATGTCAGACAGGACTGCTCGTGGTAGGGCGTCTCACCAGCAAATGAGGTGTGTCAATGACCCGTAATAGTTTTTGTTAATAGGGTGAGTTGGCCTCTCCCCTCCCCTACCTTGCTTCCTGAGTGGTGAGGAGCGGGGCCGCATACCCGCTACATAGACCTGAGGAGTGTCACCACATGCCACATGGTTGTGTGAAGGAGCCAGTGTTTTGAGCCGCTCTCCTCTTGAAGGGCGAGGAACTGCTGGGAATGACAGCAATACGCTGTACCTTAGTCAATCCTGACATAGCTCACACCGCCACATAGCAGCAGCAGCACATAGTCATGAGGTTTTCACTACATGGTAGCAGAGCACTTAGGACTGGTGCGGGCTCTTTGACACCCTGCGCGCAGGAGTGGTATGTGTTCGCGTTTAAGGAGGTGTCGTGTGTCACCCTCCCCCCCCCCCCTCCCATGCAGGTGACAGTTATCAATTACTCGACAATTCCCCACTTCACATTTTCCCAGTCCGCCATAAACGAGTCAAAAAATAGTTAGGGAAAGTAATACATTTATATATGCCTCTGTATTCATATCAAATAATGACTATACCCCGAGGTAGAGATCTTTTAATTTCGCTTGGACTCTTAAGTAAGGACCCTCATCGTATACCACCCTTCAATTTTCAATCAAATCAGTGCCAGCATCACTCAGTTAAAGTCAGTCTGTAAGTGTTTACTGAATGAGGGAAGCATTGTTTTTACATCTTAAAAGGTGAGTTCCAGTTTTAAATTTCTTTCTATCAAATTCATCAGTCAGTAAACTAGGTCAAAAGTCAGTCAGTTCAAATCAAATAAAACCTCTACTGGCATCTAAGTAGCATTTAGCACCAGTTTTACAGAATGTGGGAAAACAACTTCTGGAGGCAGCAGGTAGGTGTTTTCCACTACTGAATAAATATATGTAATTTTAGATTAAACCCAGGAGCTTCGCCATTACACACATCTGGGGTGGAGGTTTGAGGTGTACTGAGATGGGCGAGGTAATGGGGGATGATGATACCCTCACCCCCATCCACCTCCACCCCAACTCCCCTCCCACCCCCCCCAACCCCTTTACCATCACACCATCACTCCACCCTTCCCAGACCCGTTGTTCTGTACAAAAACCTTTAGTATTATTTCTGATCATATGTTGAGTAGTGAGGCAGTTCACCAACACACCACTGGGTTAACAACAATTTATAGTTAAAGGCATAAACCCTTTATATATATAATTTTTATTTTTTATTAAACACTTAAGAGTAACGTCCGCACGTCATAAGTTAGTATTCAATTTTTTTTAAATCTTGTGAGAACCATTTCTTAATCCGAATAGAATTTAAAAAAAAATAGAGTTTTAGGTTAGCCCGTCTACATTTTTTTTTTATCACTAATCCAATAATATTACTAAGTGTTTTCTCATCATAGTTTAAGTTTACACTTTCAAGCTAGGTAGGTAGCTCAGTTCTAAGGTCTTACATACATTCCAACCCAGCATAAACAACATGTCTCAGAAAACTGTTGAGACGGCAGACCATGTGAGCAATCACCGCGGTCCGACCTCCACTCTCACCTCAAACGCGTTATTCATTCCTTAAAATATATTTTAATTTTTTTTGCCTGGGGTGAGTAAGTTTAAAGGTCCCCGTTCGCTCTCTCCCATAGGTGAGCCATGTTCCCTACGTACAAATTCCAAGCATCATGCTGTTAGCAAAGTCATACTTCACAGGCTTTTAAACTATTACAAGTTTCCTTTAAGCCATTCAACACATCTAACATAATGAGTGCAGATATAGTTTTTTTACATTTCATTTCGAGTGTGTAGATTTAGTTTTAAACAAAGGTGTGCCACTAGACCCTGAACTAAGAAGGGTGAGTTGAGAAGAAAGACTGTGAAATATGCACCCCACAATGCTGGAAGACAGAAGAGTTTGGTGGGATGTGATCACTACCTACAAATTCTCCTTTTTTTTTACTGCGTAATCACAGCACATACCTCATAGTCTCTTCTTCTGCCTCTCACTAGTCAATAAACACAATTTTTTTGTATCATTTCTTGACTAAAATAGCACTCTGAAACATCTTTGCACATCTTAATTTTCATTGACACGTGCACCAGCATCAGTTACGTTTCATGTCCCACAATTTGCTAGGATATAGGCTCCACAGTTTCATGAGGTTGTCCTTGTGACATTAGCACTGTGTGTCACTGACCCGCCTTAGCGAGATGACTGCGTGCAACATTAGCCAGCAAAAACATAGACTGTTAATATCTGAGCGAGACAATGACACACAATGTTCAGCACTCTTAATATTTTTATTCAAGCACTGATAACATAGCATAATGTAAGATTTATTTTTTTCACATTTCATATCGTGTGTGTAGATTTAGTTTAAAACAAAAGGTGAAACACGAAAGCATGAACTAATAGGGTTGAGATAGGAGGAAAAAGCTTTGAGGAAGATAAAAGATCTGAGGAGACATCATCGCTACCTTCAATTCTAATATTTTTTTACAGGCCTGCAGCAGACCTGAGCAGAAAAGCAGCCAGTCAGTCAAACATTTTTATAGTTTAAAGTTTTTAAATCTTAAAATGGGGACTACCAGTCTTCAATTTTTCTTCTATCAAATCAAATAGGCATGAGGACCACTACCACATGACTGCAGGGAGCAAGCATCCGAGCGGTGCACCTCTTGATGTCCAAGACATGACTGGGTTAATGACCACAGTATCCCACACCATATCTTCTCCTGCTCCTGCTATGCAGGTGTCTCCCCTCATTAGCTCAGAAAAAAAAAGAGACTGTTGCTAACATAGTGGGATAATAAAAATAGAACCGGTTGGCCTTGTGTTGTTAGCTCCTTAGCAAGATGTCTGCCAGCCTCTCCACCACCACTACCAGTAACCTCCTTAGCCCACCAAAAACATAAACTATCAGCTCAGCAAGTGTTTATTAAACGTGGAAATCATTTCATGTGTGAACAACATTTAACATTCGTCAACATTTAAAATCTTACGTTATCTTGCGGGTGCAAAATGGGGGAATCTTTTAATAACAGTATGTATGTTTGACAAATGGTATGTTCCTAACTCAAACAATGTGGGGTTTATTATTCTACAGATATTTCTAATGTCTCTCAGATGTTCACAGTCTCGTAGATAGTGGTCAAGGCGGTGTCCGTCACACTCAGCACAGATTCTTCAACTCCGCTACTCAACTGTTGCTTCCTTCCTGTATACCCAAGACTCTTCTACAAATTAGAGGTATTGTCAGGCAACATCACCGTGACAAGGTAACTGAGGAAAGGAGGATAGAAGCACAAATCAGTGAATCTGTACGATGGTACAACATGGTTGCAGCTGGCAATCCCAATCATTATGGCCGAAGAGGAGGAGGACCGCCGGAGAGATCAGTAATAGCGAGAATCGTCTTGGATACAAATATCAATGGAGATTCGGAATGGAAACAACAGTTGAGCAACGGAGTTGCACGAGTCTGTGTGAGAGTGATGGACACCGCCTTGACCACTATCTACGTGAATGTGAACACCTGAGAGACATTAGACATATGTGTCGAATAATAAACCTCACATTGTTTGAGTTAGGAAAATAGCAGTAGTCAAACATAAATACTGTTAACAAAAGATTCCCCCATTTTGCACCCGCATGATAAACGTAAGATTTTTAAGGGTTGGCAAATATTAATTTTGTTGTTTGAGAAGCTGTTCACTTGAGACAGCTAAACAGGTTCCAGCTGTGTCTGGGTACAAGTGACAAGATGAACAACCAAGCGGGTTTTCTTCCTATTGGGGAGTGTTGTACGTGCTGCTATGGCCGTGTGTCCACTCACAGGATGAGTGGTGCTGCCCAATACTGTCACTATGGCCGTGTGTCCACTCACAGGATGAGTGAGGCTGCCCAATACTGTCGCTATGGCGGTGGTGTCCACTCACAGGATGAGTGGCGCTGCCCAATACTGTCACTATGGCGGTGTGTCCACTCACAGGATGAGTGGCGCTGCCCAATACTGTCACTATGGCGGTGTGTCCACTCACAGGATGAGTGACGCTGCCCAATACTGTCACTATGGCAGTGTGTCCACTCACAGGTATGAGTGGCGCTGCCCAATACTGTCACTATGGCGGTGTGTCCACTCACAGGATGAGTGACGCTGCCCAATACTGTCAATATGGCGGTGTGTGTCCACTCACAGGATGAGTGAGGCTGCCTAATAAACTCGCCTCTCGGGGAAAATTTTTAAATTTACACCTCCAAGCGCAAGTGTTCCAGGCGCTTACTGGAAGGTGTGACCGCTTGGCACAAGGACTAACAGACGTCCTCCTCCGTACAGCACAGTGGGGCAGCCCACCACCACACCAGCCACCCGGGGTGACCCCTCCACCACACCAGCCACCGGGGTGACCCCACCACCACACCAGCAACACCCGGGGTGACCCCACCAGTGAGGTATCCCTGAAGGCATTCAGTCACACTGAGATGCTGTGCTACCTGCAGTTCCGAGTGTGTATCGATACTAATGATGGAAGGTTTAGTGAGTGAGCTGGTGCTGGTGAGGGGAGCGCTGAGGAGCTCTGCGGACAGAGTTGGGGTCCCTGCAGGAGGAGCTGCGACACCTGAAACAATCTCACGAGGAAACAAATGAGGAGAGCAGTACAAGAAAGTATTCACCTTGGAATGTCGTAAAGAACAGGGATCTTAAGAAGACCTTGACAAATGTCGCCTACAAATATCATAAAGACTTCCAACCCATTCGGTGTGCTGGAAGATGAGTGTTGTAGGGAGGACTTGCTCGTGAGGCCAAGACAACGAAGGGAGCGCAGGTCCCTCAAGGTGCTCACAAAGTAAAGGAAGTAGCTAAGCGAATTTTGGTTGTGGGAGATTTCCAGGTGAGGTATCTGGATAGAGCTTTTGGTGCCAGAGATAAGGGGGAACAGGTTAAGGGGTTGCTATCCGGGAGCTGGAATTGGTGGTATTGTTAACAACATGAATGATATTATTGTTGGAAATAGGAACAAGCCCATTATTTGTAATAGTGCTGGGGGTAATGATGTTGGACGAGTTAGGAGTGAGGCAGAGGTTTAAGACAGCCATAGATTTAGTTAGGAGCAAGGGAGGAATCCCGACCATATGTGGCATTCTTGAAAAAAAGAGAGGGAGTTGGAAATGAATAGTTATCGAGGGCACTTGGTGTCAATTGGCGACTGGACAAATATTGCAAATCAAATGCAATATCCTACATTGATAATTAAAAACACTTTTATGGAAGGAATGACATGTATGCTCGTGATGGGGTGCATCAATCGAGGGCTGGGGTTGTTGTTGCCAACTCGTTGGAACCAGTTGTGGGAAGTGTTTGTTTGGGTTTAAACTGTTAGCAGATAGTGGTATGGGAATGTATATGGAGGAAGGAGGTAATAAAAGTTTGTGTTTGTGGGAAAAACATGGCGAAATGAACTGCGAAGGAGAAGGGCCTCAAAATAACAATACACTTTAGGTATATTACACGAACAGTAGGAGTCTAAGAAACAAAATAAACGATTTAAATGTTCTTGTCTGCTCATAAACTGCAAGTTTATGAGCAGAAACAATGATGTATGTAGATAACAGAGAACTATTAGCTGAATATCAAATAAACGGATTTAAACTAGTTCACACAGATAAACATATTTGAGGAGGAGGGGAGTAGCCATATATGTTAGGGAAAATTTGAAATGTACTCTCTAAAAGGGGATCAAAATTGAGCCACACACAAACTATTTGGCTAGAATTAAACGAAAATGCTAAAAATAAAAAAAAGGAGTTTTGCGATCCATTATCTACCATATTTAATAAATCATTAGAGTCAGGCAGAGTGCCAGAGTCGTGGAAGGTTGCTAATGTGGTACCAATTTTCAAGAAAGAATGTAGATCACTTGCCTCAAACTATCGGTTAATTATCTTAACGTCTATTATGGGAAAGTTTCTTGAATCCATAGTTGCAAATACCATTCGTCTTCATCTTGAAAAACATAAATTAATAAATGAGTCGCAACATGGTTTTACAAATGGCCGTTCATGTTTAACACATTTGTTATCTTTTTATTCCAGCATAGTTGAGGCAATTGATAGTGGTAAGGATTGTGATGTTGTGTACCTTGACTTTAGCAAAGCTTTTGATACAGTGCCACATGAAAGACTGATTAAAAAGACTGAGAGGCTCATGGTATTGGGGGTGCTATATTAAGTTGGATTAGTGCATGGCTATACCAAAGGAAAGGAAACAAAGAGTTAGAATAAATGGGGGTTAAGTCAGAGTGGGTAAATGTTGTAAGAGAAGTGCCTCAAGGCTCTATCCTGGAACCTCTGTTATTCATAATATATATAAATGATATTGATTCAGGTTTGAGCAGCAACATTTGGAAATTTACCGTTGATACAAAACTCGGGAGGGAAATAAACCCTGAAAAAAACTCACTATCACTTCAAGACGATCTAAATAGAGGTTTGAAATGGTCAGAAGATTGGAAGAAGCTGTTTAATACTGATAAATGTAAAGTTTTGAGGCTAGGTAATGATGATAGAGTTACAAGATACGAGCTAGATGGTGTTGAGGTTGCAAAGTCGGATTGCGAAAGGGATCTGGGAGTTATGATTAGTAAGAATTTAAAACCAAAAGATCAATGCATGAATGTTCATAATAAGGCAAAAATAGGACACTGGGATTTATGTACTGGAATTTACCTTGCAATATCAAGAAGAATTATCGCACATGCAAAACGATGACTCAATTAAAACCTTATATAAAATAAAAAGAACAATTGCGTGGCTCTGTGATGAAACACAGACAAAATACCCAAATACAAATAATTTAGCAAGAGAGTTGTTGTTGTCATTCAAGAGTTCATATTTGGTTGAATGTGGGCTTAGTGCTGTGAGTTATTTATTGTTAAAATATAAATCACCTGAATATTTCAACCAGTGGTGATTAGAGATTCAAATTAACCAAATTACCACCTCAAACAAGAACGCGTTGCAGCAGACACCAAGTGCGAGGATCACGGTGATGTTAATGTTATTTTCTAGAACTGAGTTAAATTTATGCCTCGGATGTGGCAAGCTCGATGGCGTTTATTAGAATGTGTCATTTATTATAACGTAAGTTTATTTGATTTATTGTTATTTACTGTTATTGTCTTGTTATTTATTATTGTCATTTATCATCATTTATTGTAATACAAATATACGTTATTTATTGTAATTTAAATAATAATACTTTATTGCATTCTTTCGTGCAAGTTTGAATTTCTAGATTTAAATAGTCCACGATATAGAAAGTAAATTCTCCTGATGGCATCATGGCTCAGTTGGGGCATGGGTCAGGTGCTCAGGTGGGGCATATGTCAGGTGCTCAGGTGGGGCATGGGTCAGGTGCTCAGGTGGGGCATGGGTCAAGTGCCCAGGTGGGGCATATGTCAGGTGCTCAGGTGGGGCATGGGTCAGGTGCTCAGGTGGGGCATGGGTCAAGTGCCCAGGAGGGGCATATGTCAGGTGCTCAGGTGGGGCATGGGTCAGGTGCTCAGGTGGGGCATGGGTCAGGTGCTCAGGTGGGGCATGGGTCAAGTGCCCAGGTGGGGCATATGTCAGGTGCTCAGGTGGGGCATGGGTCAGGTGCTCAGGTGGGGCATGGGTCAAGTGCCCAGGTGGGGCTTATGTCAGGTGCTCAGGTGGGGCATGGGTCAGGTGCTCAGGTGGGTCATGGGTCAAGTGCCCAGGTGGGGCATATGTCAGGTGCTCAGGTGGGGCATGGGTCAGGTGCCCAGGTGGGGCATGGGTCAGGTGCCCAGGTGGGGCATGGGTCAGGTGCCCAGGTGGGGCATGGGTCAGGTGCCCAGGTGGGGCATATGTCAGGTGCTCAGGTGGGGCATGGGTCAGGTGCTCAGGTGGGGCATGGGTCAGGTGCTCAGGTGGGGCATGGGTCAGGTGCTCAGGTGGGGCATGGGTCAGGTGCCCAGGTGGGGCATGGGTCAGGTGCCCAGGTGGGGCATGGGTCAGGTGCTCAGGTGGGGCATATGTCAGGTGCTCAGGTGGGGCATATGTCAGGTGCTCAGGTGGGGCATATGTCAGGTGCTCAGGTAGGGCATGGGTCAGGTGCTCAGGTGGGGCATGGGTCAGGTGCTCAGGTGGGGCATGGGTCAGGTGCTCAGGTGGGGCATATGTCAGGTGCTCAGGTGGGGCCTATGTCAGGTGCTCAGGTGGGGCATGGGTCAGGTGCCCAGGTGGGGCATGGGTCAGGTGCCCAGGTGGGGCATGGGTCAGGTGCTCAGGTGGGGCATATGTCAGGTGCTCAGGTGGGGCATATGTCAGGTGCTCAGGTGGGGCATATGTCAGGTGCTCAGGTGGGGCATGGGTCAGGTGCTCAGGTGGGGCATATGTCAGGTGCTCAGGTGGGGCATATGTCAGGTGCTCAGGTGGGGCATGGGTCAGGTGCTCAGGTGGGGCATATGTCAGGTGCTCAGGTGGGGCATATGTCAGGTGCTCAGGTGGGGCATGGGTCAAGTGCTCAGGTGGGGCATATGTCAGGTGCTCAGGTGGGGCATATGTCAGGTGCTCAGGTGGGGCATATGTCAGGTGCTCAGGTGGGGCATGGGTCAGGTGCTCAGGTGGGGCATGGGTCAGGTGCTCAGGTGGGGCATGGGTCAGGTGCTCAGGTGGGGCATCGGTCAGGTGCCCAGGTGGGGCATGGGTCAGGTGCTCAGGTGGGGCATGGGTCAGGTGCCCAGGTGGGGCATGGGTCAGGTGCTCAGGTGGGGCATGGGTCAGGTGCTCAGGTGGGGCATAGGTCAGGTGCCCAGGTGGGGCATGGGTCAGGTGCTCAGGTGGGGCATGGGTCAGGTGCCTAGGTGGGGCATGGGTCAGGTGCCCAGGTGGGGCATGGGTCAGGTGCCCAGGTGGGGCATGGGTCAGGTGCTTAGTTGGGGCATGGGTCAGGTCCTCAGGTGGGGCATGGGTCAGGTGCTCAGGTGGGGCATGGGTCAGGTGCCCAGGTGGGGCATGGGTCAGGTGCTCAGGTGGGGCATGGGTCAGGTGCCCAGGTGGGGCATGGGTCAGGTGCCCAGGTGGGGCATGGGTCAGGTGCCCAGGTGGGGCATGGGTCAGGTGCTTAGTTGGGGCATGGGTCAGGTCCTCAGGTGGGGCATGGGTCAGGTGCTCAGGTGGGGCATGGGTCAGGTGCCCAGGTGGGGCATGGGTCAGGTGCTCAGGTGGGGCATGGGTCAGGTGCCCAGGTGGGGCATGGGTCAGGAGCCCAGGTGGGGCATGGGTCAGGTGCCCAGGTGGGGCATGGGTCAGGTGCCCAGGTAGGGCATGGGTCAGGTGCCCAGGTGGGGCATGGGTCAGGTGCCCAGGTGGGGCATGGGTCAGGTGCCCAGGTGGGGCATGGGTCAGGTGCCCAGGTGGGGCATGGGTCAGGTGCCCAGGTGGGGCATGGGTCAGGTGCCCAGGTGGGGCATGGGTCAGGTGCCCAGGTGGGGCATGGGTCAGGTGCCCAGGTGGGGCATGGGTCAGGTGCCCAGGTGGGGCATGGGTCAGGTGCCCAGGTGGGGCATGGGTCAGGTGCCCAGGTGGGGCATGGGTCAGGTGCCCAGGTGGGGCATGGGTCAGGTGCTCAGGTGGGGCATGGGTCAGGTGCCCAGGTGGGGCATGGGTCAGGTGCCCAGGTGGGGCATGGGTCAGATGAGTAGTGAAGTTGAGGACGTAGACCGCGTGCGCCACCTGAGCAGGTGAGCCAATTAGGCCCCCCTGCTCAGGTGTAGCGAAGGTGTCTAGTCCACAAGGGTTCTGGGTGTTCCTCGGGGGTCCGGGGGTGGCGTCCGCCTGCGTGGCACCAGTCCTCAGGTAGTGTGTAGGACTGACTCCGTGTGTGGGGGTATAGATGATAATGAGGGTGAATGTCACTAGTTGCGTTTAGCATATGTGCAGGTGTGTAATATGAAAATATAAGTGTAGAGTTAAGCAGTGTAAGTAGTTATATATAAATAGTTAAATAAGAGTATGTAGAGAGGATATGTTGAGGGCATAGAGAGGACCCCCCCCTCCCCCTCCCACGGATGGCCCAGCCTAGGAGACCGAGATATAAAGATGGGTGGTTAGGGAAGGGCACGTGAAGGAGGATAGGGGGGAGGGGAGACGAGAGGGGAGGTAGTCGGTAGCTTTGACTGATAGTGAGGGTCTCTCATTCTCATGTTTTTTTCTTTAACAAAATGTTTGTTTTATGTAGTGAAGTATAAATATTTTACCAATTCTCTGCCTGTGGTGTGGGTCATCGATGTCTCCATCTGCAGGTGATTAGTGTTCATGTCAGACAGGACTGTACTCGTGGTAGGGCGTCTCACCAGCAAATGAGGTGTGTCAATGACCCGTAATAGTTTTTGTTAATAGGGTGAGTTGGCCTCTCCCCTCCCCTACCTTGCTTCCTGAGTGGTGAGGAGCGGGGCCGCATACCCGCTACATAGACCTGAGGAGTGTCACCACATGCCACATGGTTGTGTGAAGGAGCCAGTGTTTTGAGCCGCTCTCCTCTTGAAGGGCGAGGAACTGCTGGGAATGACAGCAATACGCTGTACCTTAGTCAATCCTGACATAGCTCACACCGCCACATAGCAGCAGCAGCACATAGTCATGAGGTTTTCACTACATGGTAGCAGAGCACTTAGGACTGGTGCGGGCTCTTTGACACCCTGCGCGCAGGAGTGGTATGTGTTCGCGTTTAAGGAGGTGTCGTGTGTCACCCCCCCCCCCCCCCCCTCCCATGCAGGTGACAGTTATCAATTACTCGACAATTCCCCACTTCACATTTTCCCAGTCCGCCATAAACGAGTCAAAAAATAGTTAGGGAAAGTAAATACATTATATATATGCCTCTGTATTCATATCAAATAATGACTATACCCCGAGGTAGAGATCTTTTAATTTCGCTTGGACTCTTAAGTAAGGACCCTCATCGTATACCACCCTTCAATTTTCAATCAAATCAGTGCCAGCATCACTCAGTTAAAGTCAGTCTGTAAGTGTTTACTGAATGAGGGAAGCATTGTTTTTACATCTTAAAAGGTGAGTTCCAGTTTTAAATTTTCTTTCTATCAAATTCATCAGTCAGTAAACTAGGTCAAAGTCAGTCAGTTCAAATCAAATAAAACCTCTACTGGCATCTAAGTAGCATTTAGCACCAGTTTTACAGAATGTGGGAAACAACTTCTGGAGGCAGCAGGTAGGTGTTTTCCACTACTGAATAAATATATGTAATTTTAGATTAAACCCAGGAGCTTCGCCATTACACACATCTGGGGTGGAGGTTTGAGGTGTACTGAGATGGGCGAGGTAATGGGGGATGATGATACCCTCACCCCCATCCACCTCCACCCCAACTCCCCTCCCACCCCCTCCCCAACCCCTTTACCATCACCCATCACTCCACCCTTCCCAGACCCGTTGTTCTGTACAAAAACCTTTAGTATTATTTCTGATCATATGTTGAGTAGTGAGCCAGTTCACCAACACACCACTGGGTTAACAACAATTTATAGTTAAAGGCATAAACCCTTTATATATATAATTTTTATTTTTTATTAAACACTTAAGAGTAACGTCCGCACGTCATAAGTTAGTATTCAATTTTTTTTAAATCTTGTGAGAACCATTTCTTAATCCGAATAGAATTTAAAAAAAAAATAGAGTTTTAGGTTAGCCCGTCTACATTTTTTTTTTATCACTAATCCAATAATATTACTAAGTGTTTTCTCATCATAGTTTAAGTTTACACTTTCAAGCTAGGTAGGTAGCTCAGTTCTGAGGTCTTACATACATTCCAACCCAGCATAAACAACATGTCTCAGAAAACTGTTGAGACGGCAGACCATGTGAGCAATCACCGCGGTCCCACCTCCACTCTCACCTCAAACGCGTTATTCATTCCTTAAAATATATTTTAATTTTTTTTGCCTGGGGTGAGTAAGTTTAAAGGTCCCCGTTCGCTCTCTCCCATAGGTGAGCCATGTTCCCTACGTACAAATTCCAAGCATCATGCTGTTAGCAAAGTCATACTTCACAGGCTTTTAAACTATTACAAGTTTCCTTTAAGCCATTCAACACATCTAACATAATGAGTGCAGATATAGTTTTTTTACATTTCATTTCGAGTGTGTAGATTTAGTTTTAAACAAAGGTGTGCCACTAGACCATGAACTAAGAAGGGTGAGTTGAGAAGAAAGACTGTGAAATATGCACCCCACCACGCTGGAAGACAGAAGAGTTTGGTGGGATGTGATCACTACCTACAAATTCTCCTTTTTTTTTACTGCGTAATCACAGCACATACCTCATAGTCTCTTCTTCTGCCTCTCACTAGTCAATAAACACAATTTTTTTGTATCATTTCTTGACTAAAATAGCACTCTGAAACATCTTTGCACATCTTAATTTTCATTGACACGTGCACCAGCATCAGTTACGTTTCATGTCCCACAATTTGCTAGGATATAGGCTCCACAGTTTCATGAGGTTGTCCTTGTGACATTAGCACTGTGTGTCACTGACCCGCCTTAGCGAGATGACTGCGTGCAACATTAGCCAGCAAAAACATAGACTGTTAATATCTTAGCGAGACAATGACACACAATGTTCAGCACTCTTAATATTTTTATTCAAGCACTGATAACATAGCATAATGTAAGATTTATTTTTTTCACATTTCATATCGTGTGTGTAGATTTAGTTTAAAACAAAAGGTGAAACACGAAAGCATGAACTAATAGGGTTGAGATAGGAGGAAAAAGCTTTGAGGAAGATAAAAGATCTGAGGAGACATCATCGCTACCTTCAATTCTAATATTTTTTTACAGGCCTGCAGCAGACCTGAGCAGAAAAGCAGCCAGTCAGTCAAACATTTTTATAGTTTAAAGTTTTTAAATCTTAAAATGGGGAACTACCAGTCTTCAATTTTCTTCTATCAAATCAAATAGGCATGAGGACCACTACCACATGACTGCAGGGAGCAAGCATTCGAGCGGTGCTCCTCTTGATGTCCAAGACATGACTGGGTTAATGACCACAGTATCCCACACCATATCTTCTCCTGCTCCTGCTATGCAGGTGTCTCCCCTCATTAGCTCAGAAAAAAAAAGAGACTGTTGCTAACATAGTGGGATAATAAAAATAGAACCGGTTGGCCTTGTGTTGTTAGCTCCTTAGCAAGATGTCTGCCAGCCTCTCCACCACCACTACCAGTAACCTCCTTAGCCCACCAAAAACATAAACTATCAGCTCAGCAAGTGTTTATTAAACGTGGAAATCATTTCATGTGTGAACAACATTTAACATTCGTCAACATTTAAAATCTTACGTTATCTTGCGGGTGCAAAATGGGGGAATCTTTTAATAACAGTATGTATGTTTGACAAATGGTATGTTCCTAACTCAAACAATGTGGGGTTTATTATTCTACAGATATTTCTAATGTCTCTCAGATGTTCACAGTCTCGTAGATAGTGGTCAAGGCGGTGTCCGTCACACTCAGCACAGATTCTTCAACTCCGCTACTCAACTGTTGCTTCCTTCCTGTATACCCAAGACTCTTCTACAAATTAGAGGTATTGTCAGGCAACATCACCGTGACAAGGTAACTGAGGAAAGGAGGATAGAAGCACAAATCAGTGAATCTGTACGATGGTACAACATGGTTGCAGCTGGCAATCCCAATCATTATGGCCGAAGAGGAGGAGGACGCCGGAGAGATCAGTAATAGCGAGAATCCGTCTTGGATACAAATATCAATGGAGATTCGGAATGGAAACAACAGTTGAGCAACGGAGTTGCAGAGTCTGTGGTGAGAGTGATGGACACCGCCTTGACCACTATCTACGTGAATGTGAACACCTGAGAGACATTAGACATATGTGTCGAATAATAAACCTCACATTGTTTGAGTTAGGAAAATAGCAGTAGTCAAACATAAATACTGTTAACAAAAGATTCCCCCATTTTGCACCCGCATGATAACGTAAGATTTTAAGGGTTGGCAAATATTAATTTTGTTGTTTGAGAAGCTGTTCACTTGAGACAGCTAAACAGGTTCCAGCTGTGTCTGGGTACAAGTGACAAGATGAACAACCAAGCGGGTTTTCTTCCTATTGGGGAGTGTTGTACGTGCTGCTATGGCCGTGTGTCCACTCACAGGATGAGTGGTGCTGCCCAATACTGTCACTATGGCCGTGTGTCCACTCACAGGATGAGTGAGGCTGCCCAATACTGTCGCTATGGCGGTGTGTCCACTCACAGGATGAGTGGCGCTGCCCAATACTGTCACTATGGCGGTGTGTCCACTCACAGGATGAGTGGCGCTGCCCAATACTGTCACTATGGCGGTGTGTCCACTCACAGGATGAGTGACGCTGCCCAATACTGTCACTATGGCAGTGTGTCCACTCACAGGATGAGTGGCGCTGCCCAATACTGTCACTATGGCGGTGTGTCCACTCACAGGATGAGTGACGCTGCCCAATACTGTCAATATGGCGGTGTGTCCACTCACAGGATGAGTGAGGCTGCCTAATAAACTCGCCTCTCGGGGAAAATTTTTAAATTTACACCTCCAAGCGCAAGTGTTCCAGGCGCTTACTGGAAGGTGTGACCGCTTGGCACAAGGACTAACAGACGTCCTCCTCCGTACAGCACAGTGGGGCAGCCCACCACCACACCAGCCACCCGGGGTGACCCCTCCACCACACCAGCCACCCGGGGTGACCCCACCACCACACCAGCACACCCGGGGTGACCCCACCAGTGAGGTCATCCCTGAAGGCATTCAGTCACACTGAGATGCTGTGCTACCTGCAGTTCCGAGTGTGTATCGATACTAATGATGGAAGGTTTAGTGAGTGAGCTGGTGCTGGTGAGGGAGCGCTGAGGAGCTCTGAGGACAGAGTTGGGGTCCCCTGCAGGAGGAGCTGCGACACCTGAAACAATCTCACGAGGAAACAAATGAGGAGAGCAGTACAAGAAAGTATTCACCTTGGAATGTCGTAAAGAACAGGGATCTTAAGAAGACCTTGACAAAGTCGCCTACAAATATCATAAAGACTTCCAACCCATTCGGTGTGCTGGAAGATGAGTGTTGTAGGGAGACTTGCTCGTGAGGCAAGACAACGAAGGGAGCGCAGGTCCCTCAAGGTGCTCACAAAGTAAAGGAAGTAGCTAAGCGAATTTTGGTTGTGGGAGATTTCCAGGTGAGGTATCTGGATAGAGCTTTTGGTGCCAGAGATAAGGGGGAACAGGTTAAGGGGTTGCTATCCGGGAGCTGGAATTGGTGGTATTGTTAACAACATGAATGATATTATTGTTGGAAATAGGAACAAGCCCATTATTTGTAATAGTGCTGGGGGTAATGATGTTGGACGAGTTAGGAGTGAGGCAGAGGTTTAAGACAGCCATAGATTTAGTTAGGAGCAAGGGAGGAATCCCGACCATATGTGGCATTCTTGAAAAAAAGAGAGGGAGTTGGAAATGAATAGTTATCGAGGGCACTTGGTGTCAATTGGCGACTGGACAAATATTGCAAATCAAATGCAATATCCTACATTGATAATTAAAAACACTTTTATGGAAGGAATGACATGTATGCTCGTGATGGGGTGCATCAATCGAGGGCTGGGGTTGTTGTTGCCAACTCGTTGGAACCAGTTGTGGGAAGTGTTTGTTTGGGTTTAAACTGTTAGCAGATAGTGGTATGGGAATGTATATGGAGGAAGGAGGTAATAAAAGTTTGTGTTTGTGGGAAAAACATGGCGAAATGAACTGCGAAGGAGAAGGGCCTCAAAATAACAATACACTTTAGGTATATTACACGAACAGTAGGAGTCTAAGAAACAAAATAAACGATTTAAATGTTCTTGTCTGCTCATAAACTGCAAGTTTATGAGCAGAAACAATGATGTATGTAGATAACAGAGAACTATTAGCTGAATATCAAATAAACGGATTTAAACTAGTTCACACAGATAAACATATTTGAGGAGGAGGGGGAGTAGCCATATATGTTAGGGAAAATTTGAAATGTACTCTCTAAAAGGGGATCAAAATTGAGCCACACACAAACTATTTGGCTAGAATTAAACGAAAATGCTAAAAATAAAAAAAAGGAGTTTTGCGATCCATTATCTACCATATTTAATAAATCATTAGAGTCAGGCAGAGTGCCAGAGTCGTGGAAGGTTGCTAATGTGGTACCAATTTTCAAGAAAGAATGTAGATCACTTGCCTCAAACTATCGGTTAATTATCTTAACGTCTATTATGGGAAAGTTTCTTGAATCCATAGTTGCAAATACCATTCGTCTTCATCTTGAAAAACATAAATTAATAAATGAGTCGCAACATGGTTTTACAAATGGCCGTTCATGTTTAACACATTTGTTATCTTTTTATTCCAGCATAGTTGAGGCAATTGATAGTGGTAAGGATTGTGATGTTGTGTACCTTGACTTTAGCAAAGCTTTTGATACAGTGCCACATGAAAGACTGATTAAAAAGACTGAGAGGCTCATGGTATTGGGGGTGCTATATTAAGTTGGATTAGTGCATGGCTATACCAAAGGAAAGGAAACAAAGAGTTAGAATAAATGGGGGTTAAGTCAGAGTGGGTAAATGTTGTAAGAGAAGTGCCTCAAGGCTCTATCCTGGAACCTCTGTTATTCATAATATATATAAATGATATTGATTCAGGTTTGAGCAGCAACATTTGGAAATTTACCGTTGATACAAAACTCGGGAGGGAAATAAACCCTGAAAAAAACTCACTATCACTTCAAGACGATCTAAATAGAGGTTTGAAATGGTCAGAAGATTGGAAGAAGCTGTTTAATACTGATAAATGTAAAGTTTTGAGGCTAGGTAATGATGATAGAGTTACAAGATACGAGCTAGATGGTGTTGAGGTTGCAAAGTCGGATTGCGAAAGGGATCTGGGAGTTATGATTAGTAAGAATTTAAAACCAAAAGATCAATGCATGAATGTTCATAATAAGGCAAAAATAGTACACTGGGATTTATGTACTGGAATTTACCTTGCAATATCAAGAAGAATTATCGCACATGCAAAACGATGACTCAATTAAAACCTTATATAAAATAAAAAGAACAATTGCGTGGCTCTGTGATGAAACACAGACAAAATACCCAAATACAAATAATTTAGCAAGAGAGTTGTTGTTGTCATTCAAGAGTTCATATTTGGTTGAATGTGGGCTTAGTGCTGTGAGTTATTTATTGTTAAAATATAAATCACCTGAATATTTCAACCAGTGGTGATTAGAGATTCAAATTAACCAAATTACCACCTCAAACAAGAACGCGTTGCAGCAGACACCAAGTGCGAGGATCACGGTGATGTTAATGTTATTTTCTAGAACTGAGTTAAATTTATGCCTCGGATGTGGCAAGCTCGATGGCGTTTATTAGAATGTGTCATTTATTATAACGTAAGTTTATTTGATTTATTGTTATTGTCTTGTTATTTATTATTGTCATTTTTCATCATTTATTGTAATACAAATATACGTTATTTATTGTAATTTAAAGAATAATAATTTATTGCATTCTTTCGTGCAAGTTTGAATTTCTAGATTTAAATAGTCCACGATATAGAAAGTAAATTCTCCTGATGGCATCATGGCTCAGGTGGGGCATGGGTCAGGTGCTCAGGTGGGGCATATGTCAGGTGCTCAGGTGGGGCATGGGTCAGGTGCCCAGGTGGGGCATGGGTCAGGTGCCCAGGTGGGGCATGGGTCAGGAGCCCAGGTGGGGCATGGGTCAGGTGCCCAGGTGGGGCATGGGTCAGGTGCCCAGGTGGGGCATGGGTCAGGTGCCCATGTGGGGCATGGGTCAGGTGCCCAGGTGGGGCATGGGTCAGGTGCCCAGGTGGGGCATGGGTCAGGTGCCCAGGTGGGGCATGGGTCAGGTGCCCAGGTGGGGCATGGGTCAGGTGCCCAGGTGGGGGATGGGTCAGGTGCTCAGGTGGGGCATGGGTCAGGTGCTCAGGTGGGGCATGGGTCAGGTGCTCAGGTGGGGCATGGGTCAGGTGCCCAGGTGGGGCATGGGTCAGGTGCTCAGGTGGGGCATGGGTCAGGTGCCCAGGTGGGGCATGGGTCAGGTGCCCAGGTGGGGCATGGGTCAGGTGCCCAGGTGGGGCATGGGTCAGGTGCCCAGGTGGGGCATGGGTCAGGTGCCCAGGTGGGGCATGGGTCAGGTGCCCAGGTGGGGCATGGGTCAGGTGCCCAGGTGGGGGATGGGTCAGGTGCTCAGGTGGGGCATGGGTCAGGTGCTCAGGTGGGGCATGGGTCAGGTGCTCAGGTGGGGCATGGGTCAGGTGCCCAGGTGGGGCATGGGTCAGGTGCTCAGGTGGGGCATGGGTCAGGTGCCCAGGTGGGGCATGGGTCAGGTGCCCAGGTGGGGCATGGGTCAGGTGCCCAGGTGGGGCATGGGTCAGGTGCTCAGGTGGGGCATGGGTCAGGTGCTCAGGTGGGGCATGGGTCAGGTGCCCAGGTGGGGCATGGGTCAGGTGCTCAGGTGGGGCATGGGTCAGGTGCTCAGGTGGGGCATGGGTCAGGTGCTCAGGTGGGGCATGGGTCAGGTGCCCAGGTGGGGCATGGGTCAGGTGCTCAGGTGGGGCATGGGTCAGGTGCCCAGGTGGGGCATGGGTCAGGTGCCCAGGTGGGGCATGGGTCAGGTGCTCAGGTGGGGCATGGGTCAGGTGCTCAGGTGGGGCATGGGTCAGGTGCTCAGGTGGGGCATGGGTCAGGTGCCCAGGTGGGGCATGGGTCAGGTGCTCAGGTGGGGCATGGGTCAGGTGCCCAGGTGGGGCATGGGTCAGGTGCCCAGGTGGGGCATGGGTCAGGTGCCCAGGTGGGGCATGGGTCAGGTGCCCAGGTGGGGCATGGGTCAGGTGCCCAGGGGGACATGGGTCAGGTGCCCAGGTGGGGCATGGGTCAGGTGCCCAGGTGGGGCATGGGTCAGGTGCCCAGGTGGGGCATGGTCAGGTGCCCAGGTGGGGCAGGGTCAGGTGCCCAGGTGGGGCATGGGTCAGGTGCCCAGGTGGTGGCATGGTCAGTGCTCAGGTGGGGCATGGGTCAGGTGCCCAGGTGGGGCATGGGTCAGGTGCTCAGGTGGGGCATGGGTCAGGTGCCCAGGTGGGGCATGGGTCAGGTGCCCAGGTGGGGCATGGGTCAGGTGCCCAGGTGGGGCATGGTCAGGTGCTCAGGTGGGGCATGGGTCAGGTGCCCAGGTGGGGCATGGGTCAGGTGCTCAGGTGGGGCATGGGTCAGGTGCTCAGGTGGGGCATGGGTCAGGTGCCCAGGTGGGGCATGGGTCAGGTGCCCAGGTGGGGCATGGGTCAGGTGCCCAGGTGGGGCATGGGTCAGGTGCCCAGGTGGGGCATGGGTCAGGTGCCCAGGTGGGGCATGGGTCAGGTGCCCAGGTGGGGCATGGGTCAGGTGCCCAGGTGGGGCATGGGTCAGGTGCCTCAGGTGGGGCATGGGTCAGGTGCTCAGGTGGGGCATGGGTCAGGTGCTCAGGTGGGGCATGGGTCAGGTGCTCAGGTGGGGCATGGGTCAGGTGCCCAGGTGGGGCATGGGTCAGGTGCTCAGGTGGGGCATGGGTCAGGTGCCCAGGTGGGGCATGGGTCAGGTGCCCAGGTGGGGCATGGGTCAGGTGCCCAGGTGGGGCATGGGTCAGGTGCCCAGGTGGGGCATGGTCAGGTGCTCAGGTGGGGCATGGGTCAGGTGCTCAGGTGGGGCATGGGTCAGGTGCCCAGGTGGGGCATGGGTCAGGTGCTCAGGTGGGGCATGGGTCAGGTGCCCAGGTGGGGCATGGGTCAGGTGCCCAGGTGGGGCATGGGTCAGGTGCCCAGGTGGGGCATGGGTCAGGTGCCCAGGTGGGGCATGGGTCAGGTGCCCAGGTGGGGCATGGGTCAGGTGCCCAGGTGGGGCATGGGTCAGGTGCCCAGGTGGGGCATGGGTCAGGTGCCCAGGTGGGGCATGGGTCAGGTGCTCAGGTGGGGCATGGGTCAGGTGCCTCAGGTGGGGCATGGGTCAGGTGCTCAGGTGGGGCATGGGTCAGGTGCCCAGGTGGGGCATGGGTCAGGTGCTCAGGTGGGGCATGGGTCAGGTGCCCAGGTGGGGCATGGGTCAGGTGCCCAGGTGGGGCATGGGTCAGGTGCTCAGGTGGGGCATGGGTCAGGTGCTCAGGTGGGGCATGGGTCAGGTGCCCAGGTGGGGCATGGGTCAGGTGCCCAGGTGGGGCATGGGTCAGGTGCTCAGGTGGGGCATGGGTCAGGTGCCCAGGTGGGGCATGGGTCAGGTGCCCAGGTGGGGCATGGGTCAGGTGCCCAGGTGGGGCATGGGTCAGGTGCCCAGGTGGGGCATGGGTCAGGTGCCCAGGTGGGGCATGGGTCAGGTGCCCAGGTGGGGCATGGGTCAGGTGCCCAGGTGGGGCATGGGTCAGGTGCCCAGGTGGGGCATGGGTCAGGTGCCCAGGTGGGGCATGGGTCAGGTGCCCAGGTGGGGCATGGGTCAGGTGCCCAGGTGGGGCATGGGTCAGGTGCTCAGGTGGGGCATGGGTCAGGTGCCCAGGTGGGGCATGGGTCAGGTGCCCAGGTGGGGCATGGGTCAGGTGCCCAGGTGGGGCATGGGTCAGGTGCCCAGGTGGGGCATGGGTCAGGTGCCCAGGTGGGGCATGGGTCAGGTGCTCAGGTGGGGCATGGGTCAGGTGCCCAGGTGGGGCATGGGTCAGGTGCTCAGGTGGGGCATGGGTCAGGTGCCCAGGTGGGGCATGGGTCAGGTGCTCAGGTGGGGCATGGGTCAGGTGCCTCAGGTGGGGCATGGGTCAGGTGCTCAGGTGGGGCATGGGTCAGGTGCCCAGGTGGGGCATGGGTCAGGTGCCCAGGTGGGGCATGGGTCAGGTGCCCAGGTGGGGCATGGGTCAGGTGCCCAGGTGGGGCATGGGTCAGGTGCCCAGGTGGGGCATGGGTCAGGTGCTCAGGTGGGGCATGGGTCAGGTGCCCAGGTGGGGCATGGGTCAGGTGCCTCAGGTGGGGCATGGGTCAGGTGCCCAGGTGGGGCATGGGTCAGGTGCCCAGGTGGGGCATGGGTCAGGTGCCCAGGTGGGGCATGGGTCAGGTGCTCAGGTGGGGCATGGGTCAGGTGCCCAGGTGGGGCATGGGTCAGGTGCTCAGGTGGGGCATGGGTCAGGTGCTCAGGTGGGGCATGGGTCAGGTGCCCAGGTGGGGCATGGGTCAGGTGCCCAGGTGGGGCATGGGTCAGGTGCCCAGGTGGGGCATGGGTCAGGTGCCAGGTGGGGCATGGGTCAGGTGCCCAGGTGGGGCATGGGTCAGGTGCCCAGGTGGGGCATGGGTCAGGTGCCCAGGTGGGGCATGGGTCAGGTGCTCAGGTGGGGCATGGGTCAGGTGCTCAGGTGGGGCATGGGTCAGGTGCTCAGGTGGGGCATGGGTCAGGTGCCCAGGTGGGGCATGGGTCAGGTGCTCAGGTGGGGCATGGGTCAGGTGCCCAGGTGGGGCATGGGTCAGGTGCCCAGGTGGGGCATGGGTCAGGTGCCCAGGTGGGGCATGGGTCAGGTGCCCAGGTGGGGCATGGTCAGGTGCTC
Organism: Procambarus clarkii; assembly: GCF_040958095.1. Lineage (NCBI taxonomy): Eukaryota > Metazoa > Arthropoda > Malacostraca > Decapoda > Cambaridae > Procambarus > Procambarus clarkii. The sequence goes on along the minus strand of NW_027189294.1, from coordinate 96,538 downwards.
AGGTGGGGCATGGGTCAGGTGCTCAGGTGGGGCATGGGTCAGGTGCCCAGGTGGGGCATGGGTCAGGTGCTCAGGTGGGGCATGGGTCAGGTGCCCAGGTGGGGCATGGGTCAGGTGCCCAGGTGGGGCATGGGTCAGGTGCCCAGGTGGGGCATTGGTCAGGTGCTGAGGTGGGGCATGGGTCAGGTGCCCAGGTGGGGCATGGGTCAGGTGCCCAGGTGGGGCATGGGTCAGGTGCCCAGGTGGGGCATGGGTCAGGTGCCCAGGTGGGGCATGGGTCAGGTGCCCAGGTGGGGCATGGGTCAGGTGCCCAGGTGGGGCATGGGTCAGGTGCCCAGGTGGGGCATGGGTCAGGTGCCCAGGTGGGGCATGGGTCAGGTGCCCAGGTGGGGCATGGGTCAGGTGCCCAGGTGGGGCATGGGTCAGGTGCCCAGGTGGGGCATGGGACAGGTGCCCAGGTGGGGCATGGGTCAGGTGCCCAGGTGGGGCATGGGTCAGGTGCCCAGGTGGGGCATGGGTCAGGTGCCCAGGTGGGGCATGGGTCAGGTGCCCAGGTGGGGCATGGGTCAGGTGCCCAGGTGGGGCATGGGTCAGGTGCCCAGGTGGGGGATGGGTCAGGTGCTCAGGTGGGGCATGGGTCAGGTGCTCAGGTGGGGCATGGGTCAGGTGCTCAGGTGGGGCATGGGTCAGGTGCCCAGGTGGGGCATGGGTCAGGTGCCCAGGTGGGGCATGGGTCAGGTGCCCAGGTGGGGCATGGGTCAGGTGCCCAGGTGGGGCATGGGTCAGGTGCCCAGGTGGGGCATGGGTCAGGTGCTCAGGTGGGGCATGGGTCAGGTGCCCAGGTGGGGCATGGGTCAGGTGCTCAGGTGGGGCATGGGTCAGGTGCCCAGGTGGGGCATGGGTCAGGTGCCCAGGTGGGGCATGGGTCAGGTGCCCAGGTGGGGCATTGGTCAGGTGCTCAGGTGGGGCATGGGTCAGGTGCCCAGGTGGGGCATGGGTCAGGTGCTCAGGTGGGGCATGGGTCAGGTGCCCAGGTGGGGCATGGGTCAGGTGCCCAGGTGGGGCATGGGTCAGGTGCCCAGGTGGGGCATGGGTCAGGTGCCCAGGTGGGGCATGGGTCAGGTGCCCAGGTGGGGCATGGGTCAGGTGCCCAGGTGGGGCATGGGTCAGGTGCCCAGGTGGGGCATGGGTCAGGTGCCCAGGTGGGGCATGGGTCAGGTGCCCAGGTGGGGCATGGGTCAGGTGCCCAGGTGGGGCATGGGTCAGGTGCTCAGGTGGGGCATGGGTCAGGTGCTCAGGTGGGGCATGGGTCAGGTGCTCAGGTGGGGCATGGGTCAGGTGCCCAGGTGGGGCATGGGTCAGGTGCTCAGGTGGGGCATGGGTCAGGTGCCCAGGTGGGGCATGGGTCAGGTGCCCAGGTGGGGCATGGGTCAGGTGCCCAGGTGGGGCATGGGTCAGGTGCCCAGGTGGGGCATGGTCAGGTGCTCAGGTGGGGCATGGGTCAGGTGCTCAGGTGGGGCATGGGTCAGGTGCCCAGGTGGGGCATGGGTCAGGTGCTCAGGTGGGGCATGGGTCAGGTGCCCAGGTGGGGCATGGGTCAGGTGCCCAGGTGGGGCATGGGTCAGGTGCCCAGGTGGGGCATTGGTCAGGTGCTGAGGTGGGGCATGGGTCAGGTGCCCAGGTGGGGCATGGGTCAGGTGCCCAGGTGGGGCATGGGTCAGGTGCCCAGGTGGGGCATGGGTCAGGTGCCCAGGTGGGGCATGGGTCAGGTGCCCAGGTGGGGCATGGGTCAGGTGCCCAGGTGGGGCATGGGTCAGGTGCCCAGGTGGGGCATGGGTCAGGTGCCCAGGTGGGGCATGGGTCAGGTGCCCAGGTGGGGCATGGGTCAGGTGCCCAGGTGGGGCATGGGTCAGGTGCCCAGGTGGGGCATGGGTCAGGTGCCCAGGTGGGGCATGGGTCAGGTGCTCAGGTGGGGCATGGGTCAGGTGCCCAGGTGGGGCATGGGTCAGGTGCTCAGGTGGGGCATGGGTCAGGTGCCCAGGTGGGGCATGGGTCAGGTGCCCAGATGGGGCATGGGTCAGGTGCCCAGGTGGGGCATGGGTCAGGTGTCCAGGTGGGGCATGGGTCAGGTGCCCAGGTGGGGCATGGGTCAGGTGCCCAGGTGGGGCATTGGTCAGGTGCTCAGGTGGGGCATGGGTCAGGTGCCCAGGTGGGGCATGGGTCAGGTGCCCAGGTGGGGCATGGGTCAGGTGCCCAGGTGGGGCATGGGTCAGGTGCCCAGGTGGGGCATGGGTCAGGTGCCCAGGTGGGGCATGGGTCAGGTGCCCAGGTGGGGCATGGGTCAGGTGCCCAGGTGGGGCATGGGTCAGATGAGTAGTGAAGTTGAGGACGTAGACCGTGTGCGCCACCTGAGCAGGTGAGCCAATTAGGCCCCCCTGCTCAGGTGTAGCGAAGGTGTCTAGTCCACAAGGGTTCTGGGTGTTCCTCGGGGGTCCGGGGGTGGCGTCCGCCTGCGCGGCACCAGTCCTCAGGTAGTGTGTAGGACTGACTCCGTGTGTGGGGGTATAGATGATAATGAGGGTGAATGTCACTAGTTGCGTTTAGCATATGTGCAGGTGTGTAATATGAAAATATAAGGGTAGAGTTAAGCAGTGTAAGTAGTTATATATAAATAGTTAAATAAGAGTATGTAGAGAGGATATGTTGAGGGCATAGAGAGGACCCCCCCCCCCTCCCACGGATGGCCCAGCCTAGGAGACCGAGATATAAAGATGGGTGGTTAGGGAAGGGCACGTGAAGGAGGATAGGGGGGAGGGGAGACGAGAGGGGAGGTAGTCGGTAGCTTTGACTGATAGTGAGGGTCTCTCATTCTCATGTTTTTTTCTTTAACAAAATGTTTGTTTTATGTAGTGAAGTATAAATATTTTACCAATTCTCTGCCTGTGGTGTGGGTCATCGATGTCTCCATCTGCAGGTGATTAGTGTTCATGTCAGACAGGACTGTGCTCGTGGTAGGGCGTCTCACCAGCAAATGAGGTGTGTCAATGACCCGTAATAGTTTTTGTTAATAGGGTGAGTTGGCCTCTCCCCTCCCTTACCTTGCTTCCTGAGTGGTGAGGAGCGGGGCCACATACCCGCCACATAGACCTGAGGAGTGTCACCACATGCCACATGGTTGTGTGAAGGAGCCAGTGTTTTGAGCCGCTCTCCTCTTGAAGGGCGAGGAACTGCTGGGAATGACAGCAATACGCTGTACCTTAGTCAATCCTGACATAGCTCACACCGCCACATAGCAGCAGCAGCACATAGTCATGAGGTTTTCACTACATGGTAGCAGAGCACTTAGGACTGGTGCGGGCTCTTTGACACCCTGCGCGCGGGAGTGGTATGTGTTCGTGTTTAAGGAGGTGTCGTGTGTCACCCTCCCCCCCCCTCCCATGCAGGTGACAGTTATCAATTACTCGACAATTCCCAACTTCACATTTTCCCAGTCCGCCATAAACGAGTCAAAAAATAGTTAGGGAAAGTAAACACATTATATATATGCCTCTGTATTCATATCAAATAATGACTATACCCTGAGGTAGAGATCTTTTAATTTCGCTTGAACTCTTAAGTAAGGACCCTCATCGTATACCACCCTTCAATTTTCAATCAAATCAGTGCCAGCATCACTCAGTTAAAGTCAGTCTGTAAGTGTTTACTGAATGAGGGAAGCATTGTTTTTACATCTTAAAAGGTGAGTTCCAGTTTTAAATTTTCTTTCTATCAAATTAAATCAGTGCCAGCTTCAGTTAGTAAACTAGGTCAAAGTCAGTCAGTTCAAATCAAATAAAACCTCTACTGGCATCTAAGTAGCATTTAGCACCAGTTTTACAGAATGTGGGAAACACAACTTCTGGAGGCAGCAGGTAGGTGTTTTCCACTACTGAATAAATATATGTAATTTTAGATTAAACCCAGGAGCTTCGACATTACACACATCTGGGGTGGAGGTTTGAGGTGTACTGAGATGGGCGAGGTAATGGGGGATGATGATACCCTCACCCCCATCCACCTCCACCCCTACTCCCCTCCCACCCCCTCTCCAACCCCTTTACCATCACCCATCACTCCACCCTTCCCAGACCCGTTGTTCTGTACAAAAACCTTTAGTATTATTTCTGATCATATGTTGAGTAGTGAGCCAGTTCACCAACACACCACTGGGTTAACAACAATTAATAGTTAAAGGCATAACCCCTTTATATATATAATTTTTATTTTTTATTACACACTTAAGAGTAACGTCCGCACGTCATAAGTTAGTATTCAATTTTTTTTAAATCTTGTGAGAACCATTTCTTAATCCGAATAGAATTTAAAAAAAAATAGAGTTTTAGGTTAGCCCGTCTACATTTTATTTTTATCACTAATCCAATAATATTACTAAGTGTTTTCTCATCATAGTTTAAGTTTACACTTTCAAGCTAGGTAGGTAGCTCAGTTCTAAGGTCTTACACACATTCCAACCCAGCATAAACAACATGTCTCAGAAAATTGTTGAGACGGCAGACCATGTGAGCAATCACCGCGGTCCCACCTCCACTCTCACCTCAAACGCGTTATTCATTCTTTAAAATATATTTTAATTTTTTTTGCCTGGGGTGAGTAAGTTTAAAGGTCCCCGTTCGCTCTCTCCCATAGGTGAGCCATGTTCCCTATGTACAAATTCCAAGCATCACGCTGTTAGCAAAGTCATACTTCACAGGCTTTTAAACTATTACAAGTTTCCTTTAAGCCATTCAACACATCTAACATAATGAGTGCAGATATAGTTTTTTTACATTTCATTTCGAGTGTGTAGATTTAGTTTTAAACAAAGGTGTGCCACTAGACCCTGAACTAAGAAGGGTGAGTTGAGAAGAAAGACTGTGAAATATGCACCCCACAATGCTGGAAGACAGAAGAGTTTGGTGGGATGTGATCACTACCTACAAATTCTCCTTTTTTTTACTGTGTAATCACAGCACATACCTCATAGTCTCTTCTTCTGCCTCTCACTAGTCAATAAACACAATTTTTTTGTATCATTTCTTGACTAAAATAGCACTCTGAAACATCTTTGCACATCTTAATTTTCATTGACACGTGCACCAGCATCAGTTACGTTTCATGTCCCACAATTTGCTAGGATATAGGCTCTACAGTTTCATGAGGTTGTCCTTGTGACATTAGCACTGTGTGTCACTGACCCGCCTTAGCGAGATGACTGCGTGCAACATTAGCCAGCAAAAACATAGACTGTTAATATCGTAGCGAGACAATGACACAGAATGTTCAGCACTCTTAATATTTTTATTCAAGCACTGATAACATAGCATAATGTAAGATTTATTTTTTTTACATTTCATATCGTGTGTGTAGATTTAGTTTAAAACAAAAGGTGAAACACGAAAGCAGGAACTAATAGGGTTGAGATAGGAGGAAAAAGCTTTGAGGAAGATAAAAGATCTGAGGAGACATCATCGCTACCTTCAATTCTAATATTTTTTTTACAGGCCTGCAGCAGACCTGAGCAGAAAAGCAGCCAGTCAGTCAAACATTTTTATAGTTTAAAGTTTTTAAATCTTAAAATGGGGGACTACCAGTCTTCAATTTTTCTTCTATCAAATCAAATAGGCATGAGGACCACTACCACATGACTGCAGGGAGCAAGCATTCGAGCGGTGCTCCTCTTGATGTCCGAGACATGACTGGGTTAATGACCACAGTATCCCACACCATATCTGCTCCTGCTCCTGCTATGCAGGTGTCTCCCCTCATTAGCTCAGAAAAAAAGAGACTGTTACTAACATAGTGGGATAATAAAAATAGAACCGGTTGGCCTTGTGTTGTTAGCTCCTTAGCAAGATGTCTGCCAGCCTCTCCACCACCACTACCAGTAACCTCCTTAGCCCACCAAAAACATAAACTATCAGCTCAGCAAGTGTTTATTAAACGTGGAAATCATTTCATGTGTGAACATTTTTAGTTTAGTTTAAAGTTTTCTACATCTTTAAAATAAATACTAGTATCATCAGTCCTGTATTTGGTGTTTCAAACATTCAGTTAACAACAACTCAGTAAGTGTTTACTGAACGTGGTAATCATTTCATGTGTGCACATTTTTAGTTTAGTTTAAAGTTTTCTACATCTTAAAATTAATACCAGTATCATCAACCATGTATTGGTGTTTCACCCAGTCAGATAACATCTCAGTAAGTGTTTACTGAACGTTTATATACATACTATATAGATGAAACGTCTGTGATGGGAAAAAGCGTGCTTTTTTAAAAAAAACTGTGTTTTTCATGAGGGAAATCTTCGAAAGTTCTTTACAGATTGCTTTGAAATTTGGACACAACGTTGCATTCGAATAGGCGCATGTTTTTATATACCTACTATATACATGCCTTACTTTTGTCAGGAAAAAAAACCTGCAATATTGAAAAACGGCGCCATCTGTTGGGCGTAAGAGCAACACATGCTGTAATCTCTGAAAGTTCTTCACTGATGGCTTTGAAATTTTGACACAACTTTCCATTTGAATATGCACGTGTTTCTGTATACCTGCTATATAAATGCCACACCTGTGACAGGTAAAAACGTGTTATTTTTTTAAACAGTGCCATCTTTTGCACGTAATAGCAACACACGCTCTTCTAAATATGATACAATTCCATTTCAATGTTTCCGATTGCATTGATAAATTGAATTTTCATAGATTTCGATTTATTTTCATTTTGATTTGATTATTTTGTGTGACATTGCGTTGGAATTGAGCTGTGTTGCTTACCATACCGCTCATTTGTAAGTATACCTATAGATGCCTCACCTATGACATGTAAAAACTTTCTTTTTTTTAAGAAACGGCGCCATTTGTTGCAGGTAAGAGTAACTCACGCTATACTAAATATGTTACGATTTCATTTCAATGTATCCAATTTCATTGATAAATTGCCTTTTCAAGGATTTCGTTTTATTTTCAATATAATTTAATTATTTTATGTGACATTGCGTTGGAATTGAGCTGTGTTGTTTACCATATCGTTTATTTCACGAGCATAGTTTATTTTTGTATTTTTAATTTTTTCATTTCGTTTTTTTAACTGTTTTTCTTATATTTCAGTGACAGGAACATCAGATCATTTGATATTTCCAATTTTCTGATGGAACATCAGATCATTTGGGAGTGCATTGAACGAGTGAGGAATGGTGGGGACAACAAGACGACGGGGGTGGGGATGGCTGAGAGGACGAGGGGACAGGGGAGGGGGTAATGGTGGGGAGCATGAGGGGACGGAGGAGTTGGGGATGGTGGGGATGAGGGGACAGGGGAATGGAAAATGGTGGGGTGGACAAGGGAACAGGGAAGTGGGGGATGGTGGGGAGGACGAGTGGGGAATGGTATGGAGGAAAAGGGGACAGGGGAGTGGGAGATGGTGGGGAGGACAAAGGGACGGTGGAGAGGAAGGAATGGTGGGGAAGATGAGGGGATGGGGGAGTGAGGAATGGTTGGGAGGACGAGTGGACGGGGAAGTGAGGAATGGTTGGGTGGATCAAAAGATGGGGGAGGGGTGAATGGTGGGAGTACTGAAACACTGGGGAAGGTTATTGTTGCTGAGCAATGCACATGCGTTGCTGAGCCACAGCAACGCATGGCCGGGTACAGCTAGTCTTAAAATAAAATACTAGTATCATCAACCCTGTATTGGGTGACTCAGGCAGCCAGTTAACAGATCAGCAAGTGTTTACTAAACGTGGTATTCATTTCATGTGTGAACACTTATAGTTTAATTTAAAGTTTTCTACATCTTAAAATAAATACCAGTATCATCAACCATGTATTGGTTGTATTGCCCTTCCCTAACCACCCATCTTTATATCTCGGTCTCCTAGGCTGGGCCCTCCGTGGGAGGGGGGGGGGTCCTCTCTATGCCCTCAACATATCCTTCCTACATACTCTTATTTAACTATTTATATATTATCAGTACCCGGCCACAGAAACCTTCCCTGTCTCCCAGTCCTCCCCACCATTCCCCCCTCACCCATCTCTTTGACCTCCCAACCGTTCCCCCCTCCCCTGTCCCTTTGTCCTCCCCCACCATTTTCTATTCCCCCATCCCCTCGTCCACACCATCCCAAACTCCCCCGTCCACGCGTCCTTCCCCACCATTACCCCCTCCTTTGTCCCCTCGTCCTCCCCACCCTCTCCCACTTCCGTCCCCTCATCATCCCCACCATTCCCCACTCCCTCATCCGATGCCTTCCCAAATAGTCTGATGTTCCCATCAGAAAATTGGGAACATCAAGTGATCTGATGTTTCCTTCACTGAAATATAAGAAAAACAGTTAAAAAATGAAATGAAAATATGAAAAAAATAAAAAATAAAAAACTATACTCACAAAATGAACGGTATGGTAAACAACACAGCTCAATTCCAACACAATGTCACACAAAATAATTCAATAAAAAATAAAATAAATCGAAATCTATGAAAATAAAATTTATCAATACAATCGAAAACATTGAAATGGAATTCGTGACATATTTAGCAGAGTGTGCATGTTGCTATTATGTGCAACAGATGGCGTTTTTTTTATAAAACACATGTTTTTACCTGTCACAGGTGTGGCATCTATATAGTAGGTATAAAAAAAGACGCGCTTATTCGAATGCAACGTTGTGTCAAAATTTCAAAGCAATCGGTGAAGAACTTTTGGAGATTATGGCGTGTGTTGCTCCTACGTCCAACAGATGGCGCTGCTTTTCAACTAAAGCATGTTTTTTCCTGTCACAGGTGAGGCATATATATAGTAGATACATGAAAAGACGCGCCTATGCGAATGCAGTGTTGTGTCGAAATTTGAAGACAAACGGTAAAGAGGTTTCGAGGATTTCCCTCACATGAAAAACACATGAAAAACACAGTTTTTCAGAAAAGCATGTTTTTTTCCGTCACAGACGTGACATCAATATAGTATGTATATGTAAACCCGCTCAGATGCGAATGGAATATTGTGTCAAAATTTCAAATCAATCGGTGAAGAACTTTCGGAGATTAACGATTTTGAACAAACGAACATTTCCATTTTTATTTATATAGATAACTACTTACACTGCTTAACTCTACGTTATCTACACTTATATTTTCATATTACACACCTGCACATATGCTGTGGTGCCGCACGGCCGGACGGCACGCACACACCCCCGGGGAACCCCCAGAACCCTTGAGGACTAGACACCTACGCTACAGCTGAGCAGGGGGGCCTAATTGGCTCACCTGCTCAGGTGGCGCGCACGGTCTATGTCCTCAACTTCACTACTCAGGAGCCCAGGTGGGGCATGGGTCAGGTGCCCAGGTGGGGCATGGGTCAGGTGCCCAGGTGGGGCATGGGTCAGGTGCCCAGGTGGGGCATGGGTCAGGTGCCCAGGTGGGGCATGGGTCAGGTGCCCAGGTGGGGCATGGGTCAGGTGCCCAGGTGGCGCATGGGTCAGGTGCCCAGGTGGGGCATGGGTCAGGTGCCCAGGTGGGGCATGGGTCAGGTGCCCAGGTGGGGCATGGGTCAGGTGCCCAGGTGGGGCATGCAGTTATTCGGTCCACACATGGTCTGGTGTTGGAGTTAAGGCCAACAACCGCGGGAGGGTTATTAAGACGGCCACATGAGATGACTGACCAACCAGCAGGTATAACGTAGCTCCAAGAGTGTATATATATATATATACAGCGAGAAGCGGAATGTAGTTCTCGGAGTATATTTCCTCTTGTGTCTTTGCTGTGAAGACTTCAAAGGGACGACGACGTTTCGGTTCGTCCTGGACCATTCTCAATCACCACAATCGACTTGAGAATGGTCCAGGACGGTCCAAAACGTCGTCGTCCCTTCACCTTCTAGTGTGTGGTCTGGTCAATATACATTAGCCACGTTATTGTGACTCATCGCCTGCATTTCTCGAATAGGAACAGTGCCTGACCATTCCTCAGAGACCGATCCACAACGGTCGACTAACAATCACGTTCCTAATTACTGTTGATGGAACCGAAGCAACGGGTGTAAGGCGCTCATTTGTCTCGCCCTGCCCAGGATTCGAACCTAGGACGTGCCGGTTGTAAGCCGACAGCGCTGACCACTGAGCCACAGGTTCGCCATTACGGATATGCTGTTTTTGTTCCTACCACAGACGACACCTCACATTAACAACGCTAACCAACATATATACATTTCCAAAGTAGTAACATGTCATTAGTTTGAGACGAAACAAAAATCGAAGCCGGTTGGGCCTCATGGCACAGTAAAACCAACCACTCGTTCCTTACTCAATATGAATCACTAATTCGGGGAATGACAACTTAAAAGGAGTAAAAAATACCAATTGAGTGGAAGCCTCGGAGATGGTCTTGCCTTCACTCTCGCGTCACTTGTGTAACCAAAACTGTTTATAGAGACGCCGGGTGTAAGGTGGTGGTGGTGGGGGCTCGGGCGGGCACCTGGGCCACCACCACAAAGTGACGAGGCGAGACCCTCTCCGCCAGCGGTAATCTTATTGTATTTGATCGGTCGGAAAATTGTGAGCGGAAACCATGAGTAGACATTTTCCTTGGCTAATTGTCCGGGAATGATTGTTTTTGTCCTTGCTGACTGTTGTGTGTTTGTTGGTGTGTTGCTGACTGTTGTGTGTTTGTTGGCGTGGTGCTGACTGTTGTGTGTTTGTTGGTGTGGTGCTGACTGTTGTGTGTTTGTTGGTGTGGTGCTGACTGTTGTGTCCATGTTGGTGTGGTGCTGACTGTTGTGTCCATGTTGGTGTGATGCTGACTGTTGTGTGTTTGTTGGTGTGGTGCTGACTGTTGTGTGTTTGTTGGTGTGGTGCTGACTGTTGTGTGTTTGTTGGTGTGGTGCTGACTGTTGTGTGTTTGTTGGTGTGGTGCTGACTGTTGTGTGTTTGTTGGTGTGGTACTGACTGTAGTGTGTTTGTTGGTGTGGTACTGACTGTTGTGTGTTTGTTGGTGTGGTGCTGACTGTTGTGTGTTTGTTGGTGTGGTGCTGACTGTTGTGTGTTTGTGGGTGTGGTGCTGACTGTTGTGTGTTTGTGGGTGTGGTGCTGACTGTTGTGTGTTTGTTGGTGTGGTGCTGACTGTTGTGTCCATGTTGGTGTGGTGCTGACTGTTGAGTGTTTGTTGGTGTGGTGCTGACTGTTGTGTCCATGTTGGTGTGGTGCTGACTGTTGTGTCCATGTTGGTGTGGTGCTGACTGTTGTGTCCATGTTGGTGTGGTGCTGACTGTTGTGTGTTTGTTGGTGTGGTGCTGACTGTTGTGTCTATGTTGGTGTGGTGCTGACTGTTGTGTCCATGTTGGTGTGGTGCTGACTGTTGTGTCCATGCTGGTGTGGTGCTGACTGTTGTGTGTTTTTTGGTGTGGTGCTGACTGTTGTGTCCATGTTGGTGTGGTGCTGACTGTTGTGTGTTTGTTGGTGTGGTGCTGACTGTTGTGTGTTTGTTGGTGTGATGCTGACTGTTGTGTGTTTGTTGGTGTGGTGCTGACTGTTGTGTGTTTGTTGGTGTGGTGCTGACTGTTGTGTGTTTGTTGGTGTGGTGCTGACTGTTGTGTCCATGTTGGTGTGGTGCTGACTGTTGTGTCCATGTTGGTGTGGTGCTGACTGTTGTGTCCATGTTGGTGTGGTACTGACTGTTGTGTCCATGTTGGTGTGGTGCTGACTGTTGTGTCCATGTTGGTGTGGTGCTGACTGTTGTGTCCATGTTGGTGTGGTGCTGACTGTTGTGTGTTTGTTGGTGTGGTGCTGACTGTTGTGTGTTTGTTGGTGTGGTGCTGACTGTTGTGTGTTTGTTGATGTGTTGCTGACTGTTGTGTGTTTGTTGGTGTGGTGCTGACTGTTGTGTGTTTGTTGATGTGTTGCTGACTGTTGTGTCCTTGTTAGTGTGGTGCTGACTGTTGTGTCCTTGTTAGTGTGGTGCTGACTGTTGTGTCCTTGTTAGTGTGGTGCTGACGGTTGTGTGTTTGTTGGTGTGGTGCTGACTGTTGTGTGTTTGTTGGTGTGGTGCTGACTGTTGTGTGTTTGTTGATGTGTTGCTGACTGTTGTGTCCATGTTGGTGTGGTGCTGACTGTTGTGTCCTTGTTAGTGTGGTGCTGACTGTTGTGTGTTTGTTGGTGTGGTGCTGACTGTTGTGTGTTTGTTGGTGTGGTGCTGACTGTTGTGTGTTTGTTGATGTGTTGCTGACTGTTGTGTCCATGTTGGTGTGGTGCTGACTGTTGTGTCCTTGTTAGTGTGTTGCTGACTGTTGTGTCCATGTTGGTGTGGTACTGACTGTTGTGTGTTTGTTGGTGTGGTGCTGACTGTTGTGTCCTTGTTCGTGTGTTGCTGACTGTTGTGTGTTTGTTGGTGTGGTGCTGACTGTTGTGTGTTTGTTGGTGTGGTGCTGACTGTTGTGTGTTTGTTGGTGTGGTGCTGACTGTTGTGTCCTTGTTAGTGTGATGCTGACTGTTGTGTCCTTGTTAGTGTGTTGCTGACTGTTGTGTGTTTGTTGGTGTGGTGCTGACTGTTGTGTCCATGTTGGTGTGGTATTGACTGTTGTGTGTTTGTTGGTGTGTTGCTGACTGTTGTGTCCATGTTGGTGTGGTGCTGACTGTTGTGTCCATGTTGGTGTGGTACTGACTGTTGTGTGTTTGTTGGTGTGTTGCTGACTGTTGTGTCCATGTTAGTGTGGTGCTGACTGTTGTGTCCATGTTTGTGTGGTGCTGACTGTTGTGTCCTTGTTCGTGTGTTGCTGACTGTTGTGTGTTTGTTGGTGTGGTGCTGACTGTTGTGTGTTTGTTGGTGTGGTGCTGACTGTTGTGTGTTTGTTGGTGTGGTGCTGACTGTTGTGTCCTTGTTAGTGTGGTGCTGACTGTTGTGTGTTTGTTGGTGTGATGCTGACTGTTGTGTGTTTGTTGGTGTGGTGCTGACTGTTGTGTGTTTGTTGGTGTGGTGCTGACTGTTGTGTGTTTGTTGGTGTGGTGCTGACTGTTGTGTCCTTGTTAGTGTGGTGCTGACTGTTGTGTCCATGTTAGTGTGGTGCTGACTGTTGAGTGTTTGTTGGTGTGGTGCTGACTGTTGTGTGTTTGTTGGTGTGGTGCTGACTGTTGTGTGTTTGTTGGTGTGGTGCTGACTGTTGTGTCCATGTTAGTGTGGTGCTGACTGTTGAGTGTTTGTTGATGTGTTGCTGACTGTTGTGTGTTTGTTGGTGTGGTGCTGACTGTTGTGTCCTTGTTGGTGTGGTGCTGACCGTTGTGTGTTTGTTGGTGTGGTGCTGACTGTTGTGTCCTTGTTGGTGTGATGCTGACCGTTGTGTGTTTGTTGGTGTGGTGCTGACTGTTGTGTGTTTGTTGGTGTGATGCTGACTGTTGTGTGTTTGTTGGTGTGGTGCTGACTGTTGTGTGTTTGTTGGTGTGGTGCTGACTGTTGTGTGTTTGTTGGTGTGATGCTGACTGTTGTGTCCTTGTTGGTGTGGTGCTGACTGTTGAGTGTTTGTTGGTGTGGTGCTGACTGTTGAGTGTTTGTTGGTGTGATGCTGACTGTTGTGTCCTTGTTGGTGTGATGCTGACCGTTGTGTGTTTGTTGGTGTGGTGCTGACTGTTGTGTGTTTGTTGGTGTGATGCTGACTGTTGTGTGTTTGTTGGTGTGGTGCTGACTGTTGTGTGTTTGTTGGTGTGGTGCTGACTGTTGTGTGTTTGTTGGTGTGATGCTGACTGTTGTGTCCTTGTTGGTGTGGTGCTGACTGTTGAGTGTTTGTTGGTGTGGTGCTGACTGTTGTGTCCTTGTTGGTGTGATGCTGACTGTTGTGTGTTTCTTGGTGTGGTGCTGACTGTTGTGTGTTTGTTGGTGTGGTGCTGACTGTTGTGTGTTTGTTGGTGTGGTGCTGACTGTTGTGTGTTTGTTGGTGTGATGCTGACTGTTGTGTGTTTGTTGGTGTGGTGCTGACTGTTGTGTGTTTGTTGGTGTGGTGCTGACTGTTGTGTGTTTGTTGGTGTGATGCTGACTGTTGAGTGTTTGTTGGTGTGATGCTGACAGTTGAGTGTTTGTTGGTGTGATGCTGACTGTTGTGTCCATGTTGGTGTGGTGCTGACTGTTGAGTGTTTGTTGGTGTGATGCTGACTGTTGTGTCCTTGTTGGTGTGGTGCTGACTGTTGAGTGTTTGTTGGTGTGATGCTGACTGTTGTGTCCTTGTTGGTGTGGTGCTGACTGTTGAGTGTTTGTTGGTGTGGTGCTGACTGTTGTGTCCATGTTGGTGTGGTGCTGACTGTTGAGTGTTTGTTGGTGTGGTGCTGACTGTTGAGTGTTTGTTGGTGTGATGCTGACTGTTGTGTCCATGTTGGTGTGGTGCTGACTGTTGTGTCCATGTTGGTGTGATGCTGACTGTTGTGTGTTTGTTGGTGTGATGCTGACTGTTGTGTGTTTGTTGGTGTGGTGCTGACTGTTGTGTGTTTGTTGGTGTGGTGCTGACTGTTGTGTGGTTGTTGGTGTGGTGCTGACTGTTGTGTATTTGTTGGTGTGGTGCTGACTGTTGTGTCCTTGTTGGTGTGATGCTGACTGTTGTGTGTTTGTTGGTGTGGTGCTGACTGTTGTGTGTTTGTTGGTGTGACGCTGACTGTTGTGTGTTTGTTGGTGTGGTGCTGACTGTTGTGTCAATGTTGGTGTGGTGCTGACTGTTGTGTCCATGTTGGTGTGGTGCTGACTGTTGAGTGTTTGTTGGTGTGATGCTGACTGTTGTGTCCATGTTGGTGTGGTGCTGACTGTTGTGTGTTTGTTGGTGTGATGCTGACTGTTGTGTGTTTGTTGGTGTGATGCTGACTGTTGTGTGTTTGTTGGTGTGATGCTGACTGTTGTGTGTTTGTTGGTGTGATGCTGACTGTTGTGTGTTTGTTGGTGTGATGCTGACTGTTGAGTGTTTGTTAGTGTGATGCTGACTGTTGTGTGTTTGTTGGTGTGATGCTGACTGTTGTGTGTTTGTTAGTGTGATGCTGACTGTTGTGTGTTTGTTGGTGTGGTGCTGACTGTTGTGTCCATGTTGGTGTGGTGCTGACAGTTGAGTGTTTGTTAGTGTGATGCTGACTGTTGTGTGTTTGTTCGTGTGATGCTGACTGTTGTGTGTTTGTTGGTGTGATGCTGACTGTTGAGTGTTTGTTGGTGTGATGCTGACTGTTGTGTGTTTGTTCGTGTGATGCTGACTGTTGAGTGTTTGTTCGTGTGATGCTGACTGTTGTGTGTTTGTTGGTGTGATGCTGACTGTTGTGTGTTTGTTGGTGTGATGCTGACTGTTGGGTGTTTGTTCGTGTGATGCTGACTGTTGAGTGTTTGTTGGTGTGGTGCTGACTGTTGAGTGTTTGTTGGTGTGATGCTGACTGTTGTGTGTTTGTTAGTGTGATGCTGACTGTTGAGTTTTTGTTGGTGTGGTGCTGACTATTGAGTGTTTGTTCGTGTGATGCTGACTGTTGAGTGTTTCTTGGTGTGTTGCTGACTGTTGAGTGTTTGTTAGTGTGATGCTGACTGTTGAGTGTTTGTTAGTGTGATGCTGACTGTTGAGTGTTTGTTGGTGTGGTGCTGACTGTTGAGTGTTTGTTCGTGTGATGCTGACTGTTGAGTGTTTGTTGGTGTGGTGCTGACTGTTGTGTCCTTGTTGGTGTGGTGCTGACTGTTGAGTGTTTGTTGGTGTGATGCTGACTGTTGAGTGTTTGTTCGTGTGATGCTGACTGTTGTGTGTTTGTTGGTGTGGTGCTGACTGTTGTGTCCTTGTTGGTGTGATGCTGACTGTTGTGTGTTTGTTCGTGTGATGCTGACTGTTGTGTGTTTGTTGGTGTGGTGCTGACTGTTGTGACTTGTTGGTGTGATGCTGACTGTTGTGTGTTTGTTGGTGTGGTGCTGACTGTTGTGTCCTTGTTGGTGTGGTGCTGACTGTTGAGTGTTTGTTGGTGTGATGCTGACTGTTGTGTGTTTGTTGGTGTGATGCTGACTGTTGTGTCCATGTTGGTGTGGTGCTGACTGTTGTGTCCTTGTTGGTGTAATGCTGACTGTTGAGTGTTTGTTGGTGTGATGCTGACTGTTGTGTCCATGTTGGTGTGGTGCTGACTGTTGTGTGTTTGTTGGTGTGATGCTGACTGTTGTGTGTTTGTTGGTGTGGTGCTGACTGTTGTGTCCTTGTTGGTGTGATGCTGACTGTTGTGTGTTTGTTCGTGTGATGCTGACTGTTGAGTGTTTGTTCGTGTGATGCTGACTGTTGTGTGTTTGTTGGTGTGATGCTGACTGTTGTGTGTTTGTTGGTGTGGTGCTGACTGTTGAGTGTTTGTTCGTGTGATGCTGACTGTTGAGTGTTTGTTGGTGTGGTGCTGACTGTTGAGTGTTTGTTGGTGTGATGCTGACTGTTGTGTGTTTGTTAGTGTGATGCTGACTGTTGAGTTTTTGTTGGTGTGGTGCTGACTATTGAGTGTTTGTTCGTGTGATGCTGACTGTTGAGTGTTTGTTGGTGTGTTGCTGACTGTTGAGTGTTTGTTAGTGTGATGCTGACTGTTGAGTGTTTGTTAGTGTGATGCTGACTGTTGAGTGTTTGTTGGTGTGGTGCTGACTGTTGAGTGTTTGTTCGTGTGATGCTGACTGTTGAGTGTTTGTTGGTGTGGTGCTGACTGTTGTGTCCTTGTTGGTGTGGTGCTGACTGTTGAGTGTTTGTTGGTGTGATGCTGACTGTTGAGTGTTTGTTCGTGTGATGCTGACTGTTGTGTGTTTGTTGGTGTGGTGCTGACTGTTGTGTCCTTGTTGGTGTGATGCTGACTGTTGTGTGTTTGTTCGTGTGATGCTGACTGTTGTGTGTTTGTTGGTGTGGTGCTGACTGTTGTGACTTGTTGGTGTGATGCTGACTGTTGTGTGTTTGTTGGTGTGGTGCTGACTGTTGTGTCCTTGTTGGTGTGGTGCTGACTGTTGAGTGTTTGTTGGTGTGATGCTGACTGTTGTGTGTTTGTTGGTGTGATGCTGACTGTTGTGTCCATGTTGGTGTGGTGCTGACTGTTGTGTCCTTGTTGGTGTAATGCTGACTGTTGAGTGTTTGTTGGTGTGATGCTGACTGTTGTGTCCATGTTGGTGTGGTGCTGACTGTTGTGTGTTTGTTGGTGTGGTGCTGACTGTTGTGTCCATGTTGGTGTGGTGGTGACTGTTGTGTCCATGTTGGTGTGGTGCTGACTGTTGTGTGTTTGTTGGTGTGGTGCTGAGTGTTGTGTCCTTGTTGGTGTGATGCTGACTGTTGAGTGTTTGTTGGTGTGGTGCTGACTGTTGTGTGTTTGTTGGTGTGGTGCTGACTGTTGTGTGTTTGTTGGTGTGGTGCTGACTGTTGTGTCCATGTTGGTGTGGTGGTGACTGTTGTGTCCATGTTGGTGTGGTGCTGACTGTTGTGTCGATGTTCGTGTGGTGCTGACTGTTGTGTCCTTGTTGGTGTGATGCTGACTGTTGAGTGTTTGTTGGTGTGGTGCTGACTGTTGTGTGTTTGTTGGTGTGGTGCTGACTGTTGTGTCCATGTTGGTGTGGTGCTGACTGTTGTGTGTTTGTTGGTGTGGTGCTGACTGTTGTGTCCATGTTGGTGTGGTGCTGACTGTTGTGTGTTTGTTGGTGTGGTGCTGACTGTTGTGTCCATGTTAGTGTGGTGCTGACTGTTGTGTGTTTGTTGGTGTGGTGCTGACTGTTGTGTCCATGTTGGTGTGGTGCTGACTGTTGTGTGTTTGTTGGTGTGGTGCTGACTGTTGTGTCCATGTTGGTGTGGTGCTGACTGTTGTGTGTTTGTTGGTGTGGTGCTGACTGTTTTGTCCATGTTGGTGTGATGCTGACTGTTGAGTGTTTGTTGGTGTGATGCTGACTGTTGTGTGTTTGTTGGTGTGGTGCTGACTGTTGTGTGTTTGTTGGTGTGGTGCTGACTGTTGTGTGTTTGTTGGTGTGGTTCTGACTGTTGTGTGTTTGTTGGTGTGGTGCTGACTGTTGTGTGTTTGTTGGTGTGGTGCTGACTGTTGTGTCCATGTTGGTGTGGTGCTGACTGTTGTTTGTTTGTTGGTGTGGTGCTGACTGTTGTGTGTTTGTTGGTGTGGTGCTGACTGTTGTTTGTTTGTTGGTGTGATGCTGACTGTTGTGTCCATGTTGGTGTGGTGCTGACTGTTGTGTCCATGTTGGGGTGGTGCTGACTGTTGTGTGTTTGTTGGTGTGGTGCTGACTGTTGTGTGTTTGTTGGTGTGGTGCTGACTGTTGTGTCCATGTTGGTGTGGTGCTGACTGTTGAGTGTTTGTTGGTGTGATGCTGACTGTTGTGTCCATGTTGGTGTGGTGCTGACTGTTGTGTCCATGTTGGTGTGGTGCTGACTGTTGAGTGTTTGTTGGTGTGATGCTGACTGTTGTGTCCATGTTGGTGTGGTGCTGACTGTTGAGTGTTTGTTGGTGTGATGCTGACTGTTGTGTCCATGTTGGTGTGGTGCTGACTGTTGTGTCCATGTTGGTGTGGTGCTGACTGTTGTGTCCATGTTGGAGTGGTGCTGACTGTTGTGTCCATGTTGGTGTGGTGCTGACTGTTGTGTCCATGTTGGTGTGGTGCTGACTGTTGTGTCCATGTTGGTGTGGTGCTGACTGTTGTGTCCATGTTGGTGTGGTGCTGACTGTTGTGTGTTTGTTGGTGTGGTGCTGACTGTTGTGTGTTTGTTGGTGTGGTGCTGATTGTTGTGTCCATGTTGGTGTGGTGCTGACTGTTGTGACCATGTTGGTGTGGTGCTGACTGTTGTGTCCATGTTGGTGTGGTGCTGACTGTTGTGTCCATGTTGGTGTGGTGCTGACTGTTGTGTCCATGTTGGTGTGGTGCTGACTGTTGTGTGTTTGTTGGTGTGGCGCTGACTGTTGTGTCCATGTTGGTGTGGTGCTGACTGTTGTGTCCATGTTGGTGTGGTGCTGACTGTTGTGTCCATGTTGGTGTGGTGCTGACTGTTGTGTGTTTGTTGGTGTGGTGCTGACTGTTGTGTCCATGTTGGTGTGGTGCTGACTGTTGTGTGTTTGTTGGTGTGGTGCTGACTGTTGTGTCCATGTTGGTGTGGTGCTGACTGTTGTGTGTTTGTTGGTGTGGTGCTGACTGTTGTGTCCATGTTGGTGTGGTGCTGACTGTTGTGTGTTTGTTCGTGTGATGCTGACTGTTGTGTGTTTGTTGGTGTGGTGCTGACTGTTGAGTGTTTGTTGGTGTGGTGCTGACTGTTGTGTGTTTGTTGGTGTGGTGCTGACTATTGTGTGTTTGTTGGTGTGATGCTGACTGTTGTGTCCATGTTGGTGTGGTGCTGACTGTTGTGTGTTTGGTCGTGTGATGCTGACTGTTTTGTGTTTGTTGGTGTGGTGCTGACTGTTGAGTGTTTGTTGGTGTGGTGCTGACTGTTGAGTGTTTGTTGGTGTGGTGCTGACTGTTGTGTCCATGTTGGTGTGGTGCTGACTGTTGTGTGTTTGTTGGTGTGGTGCTGACTGTTGTGTCCTTGTTGGTGTGGTGCTGACTGTTGTGTGTTTGTTGGTGTGGTGCTGACTGTTGTGTCCATGTTGGTGTGGTGCTGACTGTTGTGTCCATGTTGGTGTGGTGCTGACTGTTGTGTCCTTGTTGGTGTGGTGCTGACTGTTGTGTCCTTGTTGGTGTGGTGCTGACTGTTGTGTCCATGTTGGTGTGATGCTGACTGTTGTGTCCATGTTGGTGTGGTGCTGACTGTTGTGCCATGTTAGTGTGGTGCTGACTGTTGTGTGTTTGTTGGTGTGGTGCTGACTGTTGTGTCCATGTTGGTGTGGTGCTGACTGTTGTGTCCATGTTGGTGTGGTGCTGACTGTTGTGTCCATGTTGGTGTGGTGCTGACTGTTGTGTCCTTGTTGGTGTGGTGCTGACTGTTG
Organism: Procambarus clarkii; assembly: GCF_040958095.1. Classification (NCBI taxonomy): domain Eukaryota; kingdom Metazoa; phylum Arthropoda; class Malacostraca; order Decapoda; family Cambaridae; genus Procambarus; species Procambarus clarkii. The sequence goes on along the minus strand of NW_027189294.1, from coordinate 76,590 downwards.
TGTGTTTGTTGGTGTGGTGCTGACTGTTGTGTCCATGTTGGTGTGGTGCTGACTGTTGTGTCCATGTTGGTGTGGTGCTGACTGTTGTGTCCATGTTGGTGTGGTGCTGACTGTTGTGTCCATGTTGGTGTGGTGCTGACTGTTGTGTGTTTGTTGGTGTTGTGCTGACTGTTGTGTCCGTGTTGGTGTGGTGCTGACTGTTGTGTATTTGTTGGTGTGGTGCTGACTGTTGTGTCCATGTTGGTGTGGTGCTGACTGTTGTGTGTTTGTTCGTGTGATGCTGACTGTTGTGTGTTTGTTGGTGTGATGCTGACTGTTGAGTGTTTGTTGGTGTGGTGCTGACTGTTGTGTGTTTGTTGGTGTGGTGCTGACTGTTGTGTCCTTGTTGGTGTGGTGCTGACTGTTGTGTCAATGTTGGTGTGGTGCTGACTGTTGTGTCCATGTTGGTGTGGTGCTGACTGTTGTGTCCTTGTTGGTGTGGTGCTGACTGTTGTGTCAATGTTGGTGTGGTGCTGACTGTTGAGTGTTTGTTGGTGTGGTGCTGACTGTTGTGTGTTTGTTGGTGTGGTGCTGACTGTTGTGTCCATGTAGGTGTGGTGCTGACTGTTGTGTGTTTGTTGGTGTGGTGCTGACTGTTGTGTGTTTGTTGGTGTGGTGCTGACTGTTGTGTGTTTGTTGGTGTGGTGCTGACTGTTGTGTCCATGTTGGTGTGGTGCTGACTGTTGTGTGTTTGTTGGTGTGGTGCTGACTGTTGTGTGTTTGTTGGTGTGGTGCTGACTGTTGTGTGTTTGTTGGTGTGGTGCTGAATGTTGTGTCCATGTTGGTGTGGTGCTGACTGTTGTGTGTTTGTTGGTGTGGTGCTGACTGTTGTGTGTTTGTTGGTGGGGTGCTGACTGTTGTGTGTTTGTTGGCGTGGTGCTGACTGTTGTGTCCATGTGGTGTGGTGCTGACTGTTGTGTCCATGTTGGTGTGGTGCTGACTGTTGTGTCAATGTTGGTGTGGTGCTGACTGTTGTGTCCATGTCGGTGTGGTGCTGACTGTTGTGTGTTTGTTGGTGTGGTGCTGACTGTTGTGTGTTTGTTGTTGTGGTGCTGACTGTTGTGTCAATGTTGGTGTGGTGCTGACTGTTGTGTGTTTGTTGGTGTGGTGCTGACTGTTGTGTCCATGTTGGTGTGGTGCTGACTGTTGTGTGTTTGTTGGTGTGGTGCTGACTGTTGTGTCCATGTTGGTGTGGTGCTGACTGTTGTGTCAATGTTGGTGTGGTGCTGACTGTTGTGTGTTTGTTGGTGTGGTGCTGACTGTTGTGTGTTTGTTGGTGTGGTGCTGACTGTTGAGTGTTTGTTGGTGTGGTGCTGACTGTTGAGTGTTTGTTGGTGTGATGCTGACTGTTGAATGTTTGTTGGTGTGGTGCTGACTGTTGAGTGTTTGTTGGTGTGATGCTGACTGTTGAGTGTTTGTTGGTGTGGTGCTGACTGTTGAGTGTTTGTTGGTGTGGTGCTGACTGTTGAGTGTTTGTTGGTGTGGTGCTGACTGTTGTGTCCATGTTGGTGTGGTGCTGACTGTTGTGTGTTTGTTGGTGTGGTGCTGACTGTTGTGTCCATGTTGGTGTGGTGCTGACTGTTGTGTGTTTGTTGGTGTGGTGCTGACTGTTGAGTGTTTGTTGGTGTGGTGCTGACTGTTGTGTGTTTGTTGGTGTGGTGCTGACTGTTGAGTGTTTGTTGGTGTGGTGCTGACTGTTGTGTCCATGTTGGTGTGATGCTGACTGTTGTGTCATGTTGGTGTGGTGCTGACTGTTGTGTCCTTGTTGGTGTGGTGCTGACTGTTGTGTCCATGTTGGTGTGGTGCTGACTGTTGTGTCCTTGTTGGTGTGGTGCTGACTGTTGTGTATTTGTTGGTGTGGTGCTGACTGTTGTGTCCATGTTGGTGTGGTGCTGACTGTTGTGTGTTTGTTCGTGTGATGCTGACTGTTGTGTGTTTGTTGGTGTGGTGCTGACTGTTGAGTGTTTGTTGGTGTGGTGCTGACTGTTGTGTGTTTGTTGGTGTGGTGCTGACTGTTGTGTCCATGTTGGTGTGGTGCTGACTGTTGTGTCGATTGTTCGTGTGGTGCTGACTGTTGTGTCCTTGTTGGTGTGATGCTGACTGTTGAGTGTTTGTTGGTGTGGTGCTGACTGTTGTGTGTTTGTTGGTGTGGTCCTGACTGTTGTGTCCATGTTGGTGTGGTGCTGACTGTTGTGTGTTTGTTGGTGTGGTGCTGACTGTTGTGTGTTTGTTGGTGTGTGCTGATTGTTGTGTCCATGTTGGTGTGGTGCTGACTGTTGTGACCATGTTGGTGTGGTGCTGACTGTTGTGTCCATGTTGGTGTGGTGCTGACTGTTGTGTCCATGTTGGTGTGGTGCTGACTGTTGTGTCCATGTTGGTGTGGTGATGACTGTTGTGTGTTTGTTGGTGTGGTGCTGACTGTTGTGTCCATGTTGGTGTGGTGTTGACTGTTGTGTCCATGTTGGTGTGGTGCTGACTGTTGTGTCCATGTTGGTGTGGTGCTGACTGTTGTGTGTTTGTTGGTGTGGTGCTGACTGTTGTGTCCATGTTGGTGTGGTGCTGACTGTTGTGTGTTTGTTGGTGTGGTGCTGACTGTTGTGTCCATGTTGGTGTGGTGCTGACTGTTGTGTGTTTGTTGGTGTGGTGCTGACTGTTGTGTCCATGGTGGTGTGGTGCTGACTGTTGTGTGTTTGTTCGTGTGATGCTGACTGTTGTGTGTTTGTTGGTGTGGTGCTGACTGTTGAGTGTTTGTTGGTGTGGTGCTGACTGTTGTGTGTTTGTTGGTGTGGTGCTGACTATTGTGTGTTTGTTGGTGTGATGCTGACTGTTGTGTCCATGTTGGTGTGGTGCTGACTGTTGTGTGTTTGTTCGTGTGATGCTGACTGTTGTGTGTTTGTTGGTGTGGTGCTGACTGTTGAGTGTTTGTTGGTGTGGTGCTGACTGTTGTGTGTTTGTTGGTGTGGTGCTGACTGTTGTGTCCATGTTGGTGTGGTGCTGACTGTTGTGTGTTTGTTGGTGTGGTGCTGACTGTTGTGTCCTTGTTGGTGTGGTGCTGACTGTTGTGTGTTTGTTGGTGTGGTGCTGACTGTTGTGTCCATGTTGGTGTGGTGCTGACTGTTGTGTCCATGTTGGTGTGGTGCTGACTGTTGTGTCCTTGTTGGTGTGGTGCTGACTGTTGTGTCCTTGTTGGTGTGGTGCTGACTGTTGTGTCCATGTTGGTGTGATGCTGACTGTTGTGTCCATGTTGGTGTGGTGCTGACTGTTGTGTCCATGTTGGTGTGGTGCTGACTGTTGTGTGTTTGTTGGTGTGGTGCTGACTGTTGTGTCCATGTTGGTGTGGTGCTGACTGTTGTGTCCATGTTGGTGTGGTGCTGACTGTTGTGTCCATGTTGGTGTGGTGCTGACTGTTGTGTCCTTGTTGGTGTGGTGCTGACTGTTGTGTGTTTGTTGGTGTGGTGCTGACTGTTGTGTCCATGTTGGTGTGGTGCTGACTGTTGTGTCCATGTTGGTGTGGTGCTGACTGTTGTGTCCATGTTGGTGTGGTGCTGACTGTTGTGTCCATGTTGGTGTGGTGCTGACTGTTGTGTGTTTGTTGGTGTTGTGCTGACTGTTGTGTCCGTGTTGGTGTGGTGCTGACTGTTGTGTATTTGTTGGTGTGGTGCTGACTGTTGTGTCCATGTTGGTGTGGTGCTGACTGTTGTGTGTTTGTTCGTGTGATGCTGACTGTTGTGTGTTTGTTGGTGTGGTGCTGACTGTTGAGTGTTTGTTGGTGTGGTGCTGACTGTTGTGTGTTTGTTGGTGTGGTGCTGACTGTTGTGTCCTTGTTGGTGTGGTGCTGACTGTTGTGTCAATGTTGGTGTGGTGCTGACTGTTGTGTCCATGTTGGTGTGGTGCTGACTGTTGTGTCCTTGTTGGTGTGGTGCTGACTGTTGTGTCAATGTTGGTGTGGTGCTGACTGTTGTGTGTTTGTTGGTGTGGTGCTGACTGTTGTGTGTTTGTTGGTGTGGTGCTGACTGTTGTGTCCATGTTGGTGTGGTGCTGACTGTTGTGTGTTTGTTGGTGTGGTGCTGACTGTTGTGTGTTTGTTGGTGTGGTGCTGACTGTTGTGTGTTTGTTGGTGTGGTGCTGACTGTTGTGTCCATGTTGGTGTGGTGCTGATTGTTGTGTGTTTGTTGGTGTGGTGCTGACTGTTGTGTGTTTGTTGGTGGGGTGCTGACTGTTGTGTGTTTGTTGGCGTGGTGCTGACTGTTGTGTCCATGTTGGTGTGGTGCTGACTGTTGTGTCCATGTTGGTGTGGTGCTGACTGTTGTGTCAATGTTGGTGTGGTGCTGACTGTTGTGTCCATGTCGGTGTGGTGCTGACTGTTGTGTGTTTGTTGGTGTGGTGCTGACTGTTGTGTGTTTGTTGTTGTGGTGCTGACTGTTGTGTCAATGTTGGTGTGGTGCTGACTTTTGTGTGTTTGTTGGTGTGGTGCTGACTGTTGTGTCCATGTTGGTGTGGTGCTGACTGTTGTGTGTTTGTTGGTGTGGTGCTGACTGTTGTGTCCATGTTGGTGTGGTGCTGACTGTTGTGTCAATGTTGGTGTGGTGCTGACTGTTGTGTGTTTGTTGGTGTGGTGCTGACTGCTGTGTGTTTGTTGGTGTGGTGCTGACTGTTGAGTGTTTGTTGGTGTGGTGCTGACTGTTGAGTGTTTGTTGGTGTGATGCTGACTGTTGAATGTTTGTTGGTGTGGTGCTGACTGTTGAGTGTTTGTTGGTGTGATGCTGACTGTTGAGTGTTTGTTGGTGTGGTGCTGACTGTTGAGTGTTTGTTGGTGTGGTGCTGACTGTTGAGTGTTTGTTGGTGTGGTGCTGACTGTTGTGTCCATGTTGGTGTGGTGCTGACTGTTGTGTGTTTGTTGGTGTGGTGCTGACTGTTGTGTCCATGTTGGTGTGGTGCTGACTGTTGTGTGTTTGTTGGTGTGGTGCTGACTGTTGAGTGTTTGTTGGTGTGGTGCTGACTGTTGTGTGTTTGTTGGTGTGGTGCTGACTGTTGAGTGTTTGTTGGTGTGGTGCTGACTGTTGTGTCCATGTTGGTGTGATGCTGACTGTTGTGTCCATGTTGGTGTGGTGCTGACTGTTGTGTCCTTGTTGGTGTGGTGCTGACTGTTGTGTCCATGTTGGTGTGGTGCTGACTGTTGTGTCCTTGTTGGTGTGGTGCTGACTGTTGTGTATTTGTTGGTGTGGTGCTGACTGTTGTGTCCATGTTGGTGTGGTGCTGACTGTTGTGTGTTTGTTCGTGTGATGCTGACTGTTGTGTGTTTGTTGGTGTGGTGCTGACTGTTGAGTGTTTGTTGGTGTGGTGCTGACTGTTGTGTGTTTGTTGGTGTGGTGCTGACTGTTGTGTCCATGTTGGTGTGGTGCTGACTGTTGTGTCGATGTTCGTGTGGTGCTGACTGTTGTGTCCTTGTTGGTGTGATGCTGACTGTTGAGTGTTTGTTGGTGTGGTGCTGACTGTTGTGTGTTTGTTGGTGTGGTCCTGACTGTTGTGTCCATGTTGGTGTGGTGCTGACTGTTGTGTGTTTGTTGGTGTGGTGCTGACTGTTGTGTCCATGTTGGTGAGGTGCTGACTGTTGTGTGTTTGTTGGTGTGGTGCTGACTGTTGTGTCCATGTTAGTGTGGTGCTGACTGTTGTGTGTTTGTTGGTGTGGTGCTGACTGTTGTGTCCATGTTGGTGTGGTGCTGACTGTTGTGTGTTTGTTGGTGTGGTGCTGACTGTTGTGTCCATGTTGGTGTGGTGCTGACTGTTGTGTGTTTGTTGGTGTGGTGCTGACTGTTTTGTCCATGTTGGTGTGATGCTGACTGTTGAGTGTTTGTTGGTGTGATGCTGACTGTTGTGTGTTTGTTGGTGTGGTGCTGACTGTTGTGTGTTTGTTGGTGTGGTGCTGACTGTTGTGTGTTTGTTGGTGTGGTTCTGACTGTTGTGTGTTTGTTGGTGTGGTGCTGACTGTTGTGTGTTTGTTGGTGTGGTGCTGACTGTTGTGTCCATGTTGGTGTGGTGCTGACTGTTGTTTGTTTGTTGGTGTGGTGCTGACTGTTGTGTGTTTGTTGGTGTGGTGCTGACTGTTGTTTGTTTGTTGGTGTGATGCTGACTGTTGTGTCCATGTTGGTGTGGTGCTGACTGTTGTGTCCATGTTGGTGTGGTGCTGACTGTTGTGTGTTTGTTGGTGTGGTGCTGACTGTTGTGTGTTTGTTGGTGTGGTGCTGACTGTTGTGTCCATGTTGGTGTGGTGCTGACTGTTGAGTGTTTGTTGGTGTGATGCTGACTGTTGTGTCCATGTTGGTGTGGTGCTGACTGTTGTGTCCATGTTGGTGTGGTGCTGACTGTTGAGTGTTTGTTGGTGTGATGCTGACTGTTGTGTCCATGTTGGTGTGGTGCTGACTGTTGTGTCCATGTTGGTGTGGTGCTGACTGTTGTGTCCATGTTGGTGTGGTGCTGACTGTTGTGTCCATGTTGGTGTGGTGCTGACTGTTGTGTCCATGTTGGTGTGGTGCTGACTGTTGTGTCCATGTTGGTGTGGTGCTGACTGTTGTGTCCATGTTGGTGTGGTGCTGACTGTTGTGTCCATGTTGGTGTGGTGCTGACTGTTGTGTGTTTGTTGGTGTGGTGCTGACTGTTGAGTGTTTGTTGGTGTGGTGCTGACTGTTGTGTGTTTGTTGGTGTGGTGCTGACTGTTGAGTGTTTGTTGGTGTGATGCTGACTGTTGAGTGTTTGTTGGTGTGGTGCTGACTGTTGAGTGTTTGTTGGTGTGGTGCTGACTGTTGAGTGTTTGTTGGTGTGGTGCTGACTGTTGTGTCCATGTTGGTGTGGTGCTGACTGTTGTGTGTTTGTTGGTGTGGTGCTGACTGTTGTGTCCATGTTGGTGTGGTGCTGACTGTTGTGTGTTTGTTGGTGTGGTGCTGACTGTTGAGTGTTTGTTGGTGTGGTGCTGACTGTTGTGTGTTTGTTGGTGTGGTGCTGACTGTTGAGTGTTTGTTGGTGTGGTGCTGACTGTTGTGTCCATGTTGGTGTGATGCTGACTGTTGTGTCCATGTTGGTGTGGTGCTGACTGTTGTGTCCTTGTTGGTGTGGTGCTGACTGTTGTGTCCATGTTGGTGTGGTGCTGACTGTTGTGTCCTTGTTGGTGTGGTGCTGACTGTTGTGTATTTGTTGGTGTGGTGCTGACTGTTGTGTCCATGTTGGTGTGGTGCTGACTGTTGTGTGTTTGTTCGTGTGATGCTGACTGTTGTGTGTTTGTTGGTGTGGTGCTGACTGTTGAGTGTTTGTTGGTGTGGTGCTGACTGTTGTGTGTTTGTTGGTGTGGTGCTGACTGTTGTGTCCATGTTGGTGTGGTGCTGACTGTTGTGTCGATGTTCGTGTGGTGCTGACTGTTGTGTCCTTGTTGGTGTGATGCTGACTGTTGAGTGTTTGTAGGTGTGGTGCTGACTGTTGTGTGTTTGTTGGTGTGGTGCTGACTGTTGTGTCCATGTTGGTGTGGTGCTGACTGTTGTGTGTTTGTTGGTGTGGTGCTGACTGTTGTGTCCATGTTGGTGTGGTGCTGACTGTTGTGTGTTTGTTGGTGTGGTGCTGACTGTTGTGTCCATGTTAGTGTGGTGCTGACTGTTGTGTGTTTGTTGGTGTGGTTCTGACTGTTGTGTCCATGTTGGTGTGGTGCTGACTGTTGTGTGTTTGTTGGTGTGGTGCTGACTGTTGTGTCCATGTTGGTGTGGTGCTGACTGTTGTGTGTTTGTTGGTGTGGTGCTGACTGTTTTGTCCATGTTGGTGTGATGCTGACTGTTGAGTGTTTGTTGGTGTCATGCTGACTGTTGTGTGTTTGTTGGTGTGGTGCTGACTGTTGTGTGTTTGTTGGTGTGGTGCTGACTGTTGTGTGTTTGTTGGTGTGGTTCTGACTGTTGTGTGTTTGTTGGTGTGGTGCTGACTGTTGTGTGTTTGTTGGTGTAGTGCTGACTGTTGTGTCCATGTTGGTGTGGTGCTGACTGTTGTTTGTTTGTTGGTGTGGTGCTGACTGTTGTGTGTTTGTTGGTGTGGTGCTGACTGTTGTTTGTTTGTTGGTGTGATGCTGACTGTTGTGTCCATGTTGGTGTGGTGCTGACTGTTGTGTCCATGTTGGTGTGGTGCTGACTGTTGTGTGTTTGTTGGTGTGGTGCTGACTGTTGTGTGTTTGTTGGTGTGGTGCTGACTGTTGTGTCCATGTTGGTGTGGTGCTGACTGTTGAGTGTTTGTTGGTGTGATGCTGACTGTTGTGTCCATGTTGGTGTGGTGCTGACTGTTGTGTCCACGTTGGTGTGGTGCTGACTGTTGAGTGTTTGTTGGTGTGATGCTGACTGTTGTGTCCATGTTGGTGTGGTGCTGACTGTTGAGTGTTTGTTGGTGTGATGCTGACTGTTGTGTCCATGTTGGTGTGGTGCTGACTGTTGTGTCCATGTTGGTGTGGTGCTGACTGTTGTGTCCATGTTGGTGTGGTGCTGACTGTTGTGTCCATGTTGGTGTGGTGCTGACTGTTGTGTCCATGTTGGTGTGGTGCTGACTGTTGTGTCCATGTTGGTGTGGTGCTGACTGTTGTGTCCTTGTTGGTGTGGTGCTGACTGTTGTGTGTTTGTTGGTGTGGTGCTGACTGTTGTGTGTTTGTTGGTGTGGTGCTGATTGTTGTGTCCATGTTGGTGTGGTGCTGACTGTTGTGACCATGTTGGTGTGGTGCTGACTGTTGTGTCCATGTTGGTGTGGTGCTGACTGTTGTGTCCATGTTGGTGTGGTGCTGACTGTTGTGTCCATGTTGGTGTGGTGCTGACTGTTGTGTGTTTGTTGGTGTGGTGCTGACTGTTGTGTCCATGTTGGTGTGGTGCTGACTGTTGTGTCCATGTTGGTGTGGTGCTGACTGTTGTGTCCATGTTGGTGTGGTGCTGACTGTTGTGTGTTTGTTGGTGTGGTGCTGACTGTTGTGTCCATGTTGGTGTGGTGCTGACTGTTGTGTGTTTGTTGGTGTGGTGCTGACTGTTGTGTCCCTGTTGGTGTGGTGCTGACTGTTGTGTGTTTGTTGGTGTGGTGCTGACTGTTGTGTCCATGTTGGTGTGGTGCTGACTGTTGTGTGTTTGTTCGTGTGATGCTGACTGTTGTGTGTTTGTTGGTGTGGTGCTGACTGTTGAGTGTTTGTTGGTGTGGTGCTGACTGTTGTGTGTTTGTTGGTGTGGTGCTGACTATTGTGTGTTTGTTGGTGTGATGCTGACTGTTGTGTCCATGTTGGTGTGGTGCTGACTGTTGTGTGTTTGTTCGAGTGATGCTGACTGTTGTGTGTTTGTTGGTGTGGTGCTGACTGTTGAGTGTTTGTTGGTGTGGTGCTGACTGTTGTGTGTTTGTTGGTGTGGTGCTGACTGTTGTGTCAATGTTGGTGTGGTGCTGACTGTTGTGTGTTTGTTGGTGTGGTGCTGACTGTTGTGTCTATGTTGGTGTGGTGCTGACTGTTGAGTGTTTGTTGGTGTGGTGCTGACTGTTGTGTGTTTGTTGGTGTGGTGCTGACTGTTGTGTCCTTGTTGGTGTGGTGCTGACTGTTGTGTCAATGTTGGTGTGGTGCTGACTGTTGTGTGTTTGTTGGTGTGGTGCTGACTGTTGTGTCCATGTTGGTGTGGTGCTGACTGTTGTGTGTTTGTTGGTGTGGTGCTGACTGTTGTGTCCTTGTTGGTGTGGTGCTGACTGTTGTGTGTTTGTTGGTGTGGTGCTGACTGTTGTGTCCATGTTGGTGTGGTGCTGACTGTTGTGTCCATGTTGGTGTGGTGCTGACTGTTGTGTCCTTGTTGGTGTGGTGCTGACTGTTGTGTCCTTGTTGGTGTGGTGCTGACTGTTGTGTCCATGTTGGTGTGATGCTGACTGTTGTGTCCATGTTGGTGTGGTGCTGACTGTTGTGTCCATGTTGGTGTGGTGCTGACTGTTGTGTGTTTGTTGGTGTGGTGCTGACTGTTGTGTCCATGTTGGTGTGGTGCTGACTGTTGTGTCCATGTTGGTGTGGTGCTGACTGTTGTGTCCATGTTGGTGTGGTGCTGACTGTTGTGTCCTTGTTGGTGTGGTGCTGACTGTTGTGTGTTTGTTGGTGTGGTGCTGACTGTTGTGTCCATGTTGGTGTGGTGCTGACTGTTGTGTCCATGTTGGTGAGGTGCTGACTGTTGTGTCAATGTTGGTGTGGTGCTGACTGTTGTGTCCATGTTGGTGTGGTGCTGACTGTTCTGTGTTTGTTGGTGTGGTGCTGACTGTTGTGTCCGTGTTGGTGTGGTGCTGACTGTTGTGTATTTATTGGTGTGGTGCTGACTGTTGTGTCCATGTTGGTGTGGTGCTGACTGTTGTGTGTTTGTTCGTGTGATGCTGACTGTTGTGTGTTTGTTGGTGTGGTGCTGACTGTTGAGTGTTTGTTGGTGTGGTGCTGACTGTTGTGTGTTTGTTGGTGTGGTGCTGACTGTTGTGTCCTTGTTGGTGTGGTGCTGACTGTTGTGTCAATGTTGGTGTGGTGCTGACTGTTGTGTCCATGTTGGTGTGGTGCTGACTGTTGTGTGTTTGTTGGTGTGGTGCTGACTGTTGTGTGTTTGTTGGTGTGGTGCTGACTGTTGTGTGTTTGTTGGTGTGGTGCTGACTGTTGTGTCCATGTTGGTGTGGTGCTGACTGTTGTGTGTTTGTTGGTGTGGTGCTGACTGTTGTGTGTTTGTTGGTGTGGTGCTGACTGTTGTGTGTTTGTTGGTGTGGTGCTGACTGTTGTGTCCATGTTGGTGTGGTGCTGACTGTTGTGTGTTTGTTGGTGTGGTGCTGACTGTTGTGTCCATGTTGGTGTGGTGCTGACTGTTGTGTCCATGTTGGTGTGGTGCTGACTGTTGTGTCAATGTTGGTGTGGTGCTGACTGTTGTGTGTTTGTTGGTGTGGTGCTGACTGTTGAGTGTTTGTTGGTGTGGTGCTGACTGTTGAGTGTTTGTTGGTGTGATGCTGACTGTTGAATGTTTGTTGGTGTGGTGCTGACTGTTGAGTGTTTGTTGGTGTGATGCTGACTGTTGAGTGTTTGTTGGTGTGGTGCTGACTGTTGAGTGTTTGTTGGTGTGGTGCTGACTGTTGAGTGTTTGTTGGTGTGGTGCTGACTGTTGTGTCCATGTTGGTGTGGTGCTGACTGTTGTGTGTTTGTTGGTGTGGTGCTGACTGTTGTGTCCATGTTGGTGTGGTGCTGACTGTTGTGTGTTTGTTGGTGTGGTGCTGACTGTTGAGTGTTTGTTGGTGTGGTGCTGACTGTTGTGTGTTTGTTGGTGTGGTGCTGACTGTTGAGTGTTTATTGGTGTGGTGCTGACTGTTGTGTCCATGTTGGTGTGATGCTGACTGTTGTGTCCATTTTGGTGTGGTGCTAACTGTTGTGTCCTTGTTGGTGTGGTGCTGACTGTTGTGTCCATGTTGGTGTGGTGCTGACTGTTGTGTCCTTGTTGGTGTGGTGCTGACTGTTGTGTATTTGTTGGTGTGGTGCTGACTGTTGTGTCCATGTTGGTGTGGTGCTGACTGTTGTGTGTTTGGTCGTGTGATGCTGACTGTTGTGTGTTTGTTGGTGTGGTGCTGACTGTTGAGTGTTTGTTGGTGTGGTGCTGACTGTTGTGTGTTTGTTGGTGTGGTGCTGACTGTTGTGTCCTTGTTGGTGTGGTGCTGACTGTTGTGTCAATGTTGGTGTGGTGCTGACTGTTGTGTCCATGTTGGTGTGGTGCTGACTGTTGTGTCCTTGTTGGTGTGGTGCTGACTGTTGTGTCAATGTTGGTGTGGTGCTGACTGTTGAGTGTTTGTTGGTGTGGTGCTGACTGTTGTGTGTTTGTTGGTGTGGTGCTGACTGTTGTGTCCATGTTGGTGTGGTGCTGTCTGTTGTGTGTTTGTTGGTGTGGTGCTGACTGTTGTGTGTTTGTTGGTGTGGTGCTGACTGTTGTGTGTTTGTTGGTGTGGTGCTGACTGTTGTGTCCATGTTGGTGTGGTGCTGACTGTTGTGTGTTTGTTGGTGTGGTGCTGACTGTTGTGTGTTTGTTGGCGTGGTGCTGACTGTTGTGTGAATGTTGGTGTGGTGCTGACTGTTGAGTGTTTGTTGGTGTGGTGCTGACTGTTGTGTGTTTGTTGGTGTGGTGCTGATTGTTGTGTCCATGTTGGTGTGGTGCTGACTGTTGTGTCCATGTCGGTGTGGTGCTGACTGTTGTGTCCATGTTGGTGTGGTGCTGACTGTTGTGTCAATGTTGGTGTGGTGCTGACTGTTGTGTCCATGTCGGTGTGGTGCTGACTGTTGTGTGTTTGTTGGTGTGGTGCTGACTGTTGTGTGTTTGTTGTTGTGGTGCTGACTGTTGTGTCAATGTTGGTGTGGTGCTGACTGTTGTGTCAATGTTGGTGTGGTGCTGACTTTTGTGTGTTTGTTGGTGTGGTGCTGACTGTTGTGTCCATGTTGGTGTGGTGCTGACTGTTGTGTGTTTGTTGGTGTGGTGCTGACTGTTGTGTCCATGTTGGTGTGGTGCTGACTGTTGTGTCAATGTTGGTGTGGTGCTGACTGTTGTGTGTTTGTTGGTGTGGTGCTGACTGTTGTGTGTTTGTTGGTGTGGTGCTGACTGTTGAGTGTTTGTTGGTGTGGTGCTGACTGTTGAGTGTTTGTTGGTGTGATGCTGACTGTTGAATGTTTGTTGGTGTGGTTCTGACTGTTGAGTGTTTGTTGGTGTGATGCTGACTGTTGAGTGTTTGTTGGTGTGGTGCTGACTGTTGAGTGTTTGTTGGTGTGGTGCTGACTGTTGAGTGTTTGTTGGTGTGGTGCTGACTGTTGTGTCCATGTTGGTGTGGTGCTGACTGTTGTGTGTTTGTTGGTGTGGTGCTGACTGTTGTGTCCATGTTGGTGTGGTGCTGACTGTTGTGTGTTTGTTGGTGTGGTGCTGACTGTTGAGTGTTTGTTGGTGTGGTGCTGACTGTTGTGTGTTTGTTGGTGTGGTGCTGACTGTTGAGTGTTTGTTGGTGTGGTGCTGACTGTTGTGTCCATGTTGGTGTGATGCTGACTGTTGTGTCCATGTTGGTGTGGTGCTAACTGTTGTGTCCTTGTTGGTGTGGTGCTGACTGTTGTGTCCATGTTGGTGTGGTGCTGACTGTTGTGTCCTTGTTGGTGTGGTGCTGACTGTTGTGTATTTGTTGGTGTGGTGCTGACTGTTGTGTCCATGTTGGTGTGGTGCTGACTGTTGTGTGTTTGTTCGTGTGATGCTGACTGTTGTGTGTTTGTTGGTGTGGTGCTGACTGTTGAGTGTTTGTTGGTGTGGTGCTGACTGTTGTGTGTTTGTTGGTGTGGTGCTGACTGTTGTGTCCTTGTTGGTGTGGTGCTGACTGTTGTGTCAATGTTGGTGTGGTGCTGACTGTTGTGTCCATGTTGGTGTGGTGCTGACTGTTGTGTCCTTGTTGGTGTGGTGCTGACTGTTATGTCAATGTTGGTGTGGTGCTGACTGTTGAGTGTTTGTTGGTGTGGTGCTGACTGTTGTGTGTTTGTTGGTGTGGTGCTGACTGTTGTGTCCATGTTGGTGTGGTGCTGTCTGTTGTGTGTTTGTTGGTGTGGTGCTGACTGTTGTGTGTTTGTTGGTGTGGTGCTGACTGTTGTGTGTTTGTTGGTGTGGTGCTGACTGTTGTGTCCATGTTGGTGTGGTGCTGACTGTTGTGTGTTTGTTGGTGTGGTGCTGACTGTTGTGTGTTTGTTGGTGGGGTGCTGACTGTTGTGTGTTTGTTGGCGTGGTGCTGACTGTTGTGTCAATGTTGGTGTGGTGCTGACTGTTGAGTGTTTGTTGGTGTGGTGCTGACTGTTGTGTGTTTGTTGGTGTGGTGCTGATTGTTGTGTCCATGTTGGTGTGGTGCTGACTGTTGTGTCCATGTCGGTGTGGTGCTGACTGTTGTGTCCATGTTGGTGTGGTGCTGACTGTTGTGTCAATGTTGGTGTGGTGCTGACTGTTGTGTCCATGTCGGTGTGGTGCTGACTGTTGTGTGTTTGTTGGTGTGGTGCTGACTGTTGTGTGTTTGTTGTTGTGGTGCTGACTGTTGTGTCAATGTTGGTGTGGTGCTGACTGTTGTGTCAATGTTGGTGTGGTGCTGACTTTTGTGTGTTTGTTGGTGTGGTGCTGACTGTTGTGTCCATGTTGGTGTGGTGCTGACTGTTGTGTGTTTGTTGGTGTGGTGCTGACTGTTGTGTCCATGTTGGTGTGGTGCTGACTGTTGTGTCAATGTTGGTGTGGTGCTGACTGTTGTGTGTTTGTTGGTGTGGTGCTGACTGTTGTGTGTTTGTTGGTGTGGTGCTGACTGTTGAGTGTTTGTTGGTGTGGTGCTGACTGTTGAGTGTTTGTTGGTGTGATGCTGACTGTTGAATGTTTGTTGGTGTGGTGCTGACTGTTGAGTGTTTGTTGGTGTGATGCTGACTGTTGAGTGTTTGTTGGTGTGGTACTGACTGTTGAGTGTTTGTTGGTGTGGTGCTGACTGTTGAGTGTTTGTTGGTGTGGTGCTGACTGTTGTGTCCATGTTGGTGTGGTGCTGACTGTTGTGTGTTTGTTGGTGTGGTGCTGACTGTTGTGTCCATGTTGGTGTGGTGCTGACTGTTGTGTGTTTGTTGGTGTGGTGCTGACTGTTGTGTCCATGTCGGTGTGGTGCTGACTGTTGTGTGTTTGTTGGTGTGGTGCTGACTGTTGAGTGTTTGTTGGTGTGGTGCTGACTGTTGTGTGTTTGTTGGTGTGGTGCTGACTGTTGAGTGTTTGTTGGTGTGGTGCTGACTGTTGTGTCCATGTTGGTGTGATGCTGACTGTTGTGTCCATGTTGGTGTGGTGCTGACTGTTGTGTCCATGTTGGTGTGGTGCTGACTGTTGTGTCCTTGTTGGTGTGGTGCTGACTGTTGTGTGTTTGTTGGTGTGGTGCTGACTGTTGTGTCCATGTTGGTGTGGTGCTGACTGTTGAGTCTTCACTTCACGTTACAGTGTAGGTCTGGGGGACGGCCGGTGTGATCATTATTATTAGTTTCTTATCATGAAATTCGAAAACTTTGACGTGACCTCACATCTGTGAATCTGTGTTGTCATCATTTAATTTCCATTGTGAGTGTTCCAGTAGTCTTCTGATTCATGTTGTCAGAGCCTCCTAGGGTATGTTAACGATACGGGACGGTAGTTTAGTGCCTCCTGTCTCCTCTCGTGTAGTAACCTGTCATCACAACTAGAGGTTCATAGATGATTAAACTCGTGTACCAACCCCCAGGTCCTGGTGTGCCAGCTCGTGTGTTGTGGTCGCTGGCTATCTTCTGCACTGATCTATCTCTAGTTATTTTCTTAATCTGTACTTGACTCTGAGGTTTCTGTGTATGTCAACATCCTTCTCTTAGCTGCAAGTTTTACAGCTTCATCTGCAATGTCATTGCATGCTAATCCTACATAACTTGGCACCCAGTTGATAAGTATTTACAGCATTGGCCCTTGAGTTTTTGCCTTATTGCTGTTGCATCTGTTGGCAGATGAATGTTATCACATAAGTGTTCTCGTTGCAAGGTTTCTATGGCAGTTCTCGAATCTCGATATATGATAACTGCGTTCAGCATGAGCGTGTTCCAAAGTCTCTTTCATGGCTAGCATCTGTGTTAAGCTCAGCATCCATTTGAACCTCCAGCGATCTATAGAATTTCTGCTTGAATTGTAGCTCCAAATTCTTGTCAGATGGTTTACTGATCAATCTGTGAAGTATTCGTCTGTGGAATGATGCATAGCAGATGGGGATTAGTGTCAATATTTTTTCTTTGAAAAACAATAATCTTAAGATCTACTGGCAACATTTCCCAATGGCTTCTATGGCTAAGTCTCTGTGTATCTCGTCGACACCTCCCTCTGATTGTATCTGTGACACCAAATGTATTGAAAGTGTTTATTGCAGTGGTTCCACCAGTTGCTATTGGAGGCTCTTCTGTCCCGAGTAAGTGCTCCATTTATTATATCTAAGTGAACTGTTTTGATATAGTCAATATCGAGGTCAGCACGCACGCAGCAAGCCCCTTTTACCCTTATTTCAACCGATGTTAGTTTGGTTTCAAATCTTAAGCATAGTATTTTGGTCCATCTGGGAGCTCCTGTTATGACTCACATTGCATCATTTTGAATAACCTCAACGTTTGTCCACTGGCCAGGAGAAAGAGTGAGTAAGGCAGGCGCTGCATAATCAACTAGGGAACGAACGGCGTGTATGTCAAACATTCTTAACACTTTGTGTCCCGCTCCTAGACGGGGCCCTGTGATTGCTCTTATTATATTCAGTCGTGATTTTGCTTCTCCTTCAGATATTGAAATTGCTTGTTGAATGTCATTTTAAAATCTATCAACACTCTGAGTTATTGATATTGTGTAGCCCACTGAAGGTTAATGTCTTGAATGTGTAGGTGCCTGTCTGGAGTGTTGCCGCCTAGTCTCATTGTCTTAGACTTCTGTACAGATATGTTTAGCCCTAAAATGCTGCATTCAGATGTTACCTTAGCGCCCTCTGTGCTTTATTCAGAATTGAAGGACCTGTGACGAGTCATGCTAAATCATCAGCATAGCTTAAATATTTAAATGTTTCTGTAGTGTCATGATAACGAGATATTCCATAAGAATGTTATAATGACAAGAGCTAAGGACTCCTGCTTATGGAGTGCCATCCCATGTAGTTGGTAGTGTGACACTTGGCCCTGCAGCTTTCCTCTGGCCTAACTGTGACTGAGGGAGTCATGTACCACGGCTTGCAGTTTTCCCTCACAAATTTGTTGATATATGTGTGTGTAAAATTGTTTGCTGGCTTGCAAGCTCGAATTTGTTGTCCAGATGAAGAAAGATCACTCTAGCTGGACCTAACTGTTCCTAGTACTGTTGCTATGTAGTTGGCAGTACCTATTCCTCTGGTGAAGCCAAATATGTTTTTATTCAGGTCCTGGTCTTCCATAGTAGTCCGCTTAAGACCCTTCTTTCTGCAGTTTTACTAATGCATGTTGTTATTGAAATGGATCTGATATTGCCAGCTTGTTTCGGAATAGGAATCGGAATTCTCTTCTTTCTTCCAAGAGGTCTAACTACCTGCCAAGATGCATCGATGACGTCCAATATACATTGTTCTCCAGCAGGACCTGCGTGTGCCACCATTGATTATGTAATGTTATCAGCACCTGGTGCAGTGTCCTTACCACCTTATTTGGCTCTGATTAGTTCATGTTTGGTGAAGGGAGAGTCACACTCGTCATTTATAGCTATCTTCTCATGAATGACTGTCAACCTCTCTTGTTTTAATTGTTCTTGCTTGCTGGACCATTGTTGGAAGTTTATTTATTTATTATCTATTTATTTATATATAAGAAGGTACATTGGGTTTTGTGATGGTACATAATATCGGTGTTCTTACATTCTTACGAAGCCACTAACACACATAGTGTTTCAGAGAACTATGATATGAAGCTGTCTGCATTAGACAACAAGTGTCTTGGCTTCCCGGAGTGGTTGGGTGCAAGGCTGTGGTCGGGCTGGGATACCTGATATGGCTCTAATCTGGCCCCATATCTTACGAAGACCACTGTGTTCGTGTAGAGTTGATCACCACACGAACTGTCTCGCCTCCTTCACCTCTATAGTGTCTTGTCTCGCCTCCTTCACCTCTATAGTCTCTTGTCTCGCCTCCTTCACCTCTATAGTCTCTTGTCTCGCCTCCTTCACCTCTATAGTGTCTTGTCTCGCCTCCTTCACCTCTATAGTAACGTGTCTCGCCTCCTTCACCTCTATAGTGTCTTGTCTCGCCTCCTTCACCTCTATAGTGACTTGTCTCGCCTCCTTCACCTCTATAGTGACTTGTCTCGCCTCCTTCACCTCTATAGTGACTGGTCTCGCCTCCTTCACCTCTATAGTGACTGGTCTTGCCTCCTTCACCTCTATAGTGACTGGTCTCGCCTCCTTCACCTCTATAGTGTCTTGTCTCGCCTCTTTTACCTCTATAGTGCCTTGTCTCGCCTCCTTCACCTCAATTGTGTCTTGTCTCCCCTCCTTCACCTCTAGAGTGTCTTGTCTCGCCTCCTTCACCTTTATAGTGTCTTGTCTCCCCTCCTTCACCTCTATAGTGTCTTGTCTCGCCTCCTTCACCTCTATAGTGTCTTGTCTCGCCTTCTTCACCTCTATAGTGACTGGTCTCCCCTCCTTCACCTGTATAGTGACTTGTCTCGCCTCCTTCACCTCTATAGTGTCTTGTCTCGCCTTCTTCACCTCTATAGTGACTGGTCTCCCCTCCTTCACCTCTATAGTGACTTGTCTCGCCTTCTTCACCTCTATAGTGACTGGTCTCCCCTCCTTCACCTCTATAGTGACTTGTCTCGTCTCCTTCACCTCTATAGTGACTGGTCTCGCCTCCTTCACCTCTATAGTGACTGGTCTCGCCTCCTTCGCCTCTATAGTGACTGGTCTCGCCTCCTTCACCTCTATAGTGTCTTGTCTCGCCTCCTTCACCTCTATAGTGACTGGTCTCGCCTCCTTCACCTCTATAGTGACTGGTCTCGCCTCCTTCACCTCTATAGTGACTGGTCTCGCCTCCTTCACCTCTATAGTGTCTTGTCTCCCCTCCTTCACCTCTATAGTGACTGGTCTCGCCTCCTTCACCTCTATAGTGACTGGTCTCGCCTCCTTCACCTCTATAGTGACTGGTCTCGCCTTCTTCACCTCTATAGTGACTGGTCTCGCCTCCTTCACCTCTATAGTGACTGGTCTCGCCTCCTTCACCTCTATAGTGACTGGTCTCGCCTCCTTCACCTCTATAGTGACTGGTCTCGCCTCCTTCACCTCTATAGTGACTGGTCTCGCCTCCTTCACCTCTATAGTGACTGGTCTCGCCTCCTTCACCTCTATAGTGACTGGTCTCGCCTCCTTCACCTCTATAGTGACTGGTCTCGCCTCCTTCACCTCTATAGTGTCTTGTCTCGCCTCCTTCACCTCTATAGTGACTGGTCTCGCCTCCTTCACCTCTATAGTGACTGGTCTCGCCTCCTTCACCTCTATAGTGACTGGTCTCGCCTCCTTCACCTCTATAGTGACTGGTCTCGCCTCCTTCACCTCTATAGTGTCTTGTCTCGCCTCCTTCACCTCTATAGTGACTGGTCTCCCCTCCTTCACCTCTATAGTGTCTTGTCTCCCCTCCTTCACCTCTATAGTGACTGGTCTCGCCTCCTTCACCTCTATAGTGACTGGTCTCGCCTCCTTCACCTCTATAGTGACTGGTCTCGCCTCCTTCACCTCTATAGTGACTGGTCTCGCCTCCTTCACCTCTATAGTGACTGGTCTCGCCTCCTTCACCTCTATAGTGTCTTGTCTCGCCTCCTTCACCTCTATAGTGACTGGTCTCCCCTCCTTCACCTCTATAGTGTCTTGTCTCCCCTCCTTCACCTCTATAGTGACTGGTCTCGCCTCCTTCACCTCTATAGTGACTGGTCTCGCCTCCTTCACCTCTATAGTGACTGGTCTCGCCTCCTTCACCTCTATAGTGACTGGTCTCGCCTCCTTCACCTCTATAGTGTCTTGTCTCGCCTCCTTCACCTCTATAGTGTCTTGTCTCGCCTCCTTCACCTCTATAGTGACTGGTCTCCCCTCCTTCACCTCTATAGTGTCTTGTCTCCCCTCCTTCACCTCTATAGTGACTGGTCTCGCCTCCTTTACCTCTATAGTGACTGGTCTCGCCTCCTTCACCTCTATAGTGACTGGTCTCGCCTCCTTCACCTCTATAGAGACTGGTCTCGCCTCCTTCACCTCTATAGTGACTGGTCTCGCCTCCTTCACCTCTATAGTGTCTTATCTCGCCTCACTAATATCACCTCGCCTCACAGCTCCTCCTGCTGGTGTGGGGTTTGTCTTTACATGTTTCCTGAAGATGTTGACTGTGAGGTTTTGCTCTTTAATTTCTTCACCGTAGAATCAATAATTATTTCCTTTTATGTTTCACGGGATGATGACTGGAACAGCTTTCATGCAGCACATGTAAGTGTTTCCTGGAGAACAGTTTCGTGTTCAAATCCTCAGTTGAGGATATGCCCGAAACGCTTTGCGTAATAGTGGCTTTAGGCATTGTATGTACTAGCTATACCTATAAGTCAAACAATCCTTGTAAATATTTATTGTATGTATGTACCTTACGTAAATAAAATTGTATTGTATTGTATTGTAGTTGGCGAGTATGAAGCATAACATTTTCTAGTTCCTTTTTGGTATATATTTCAGTTGGGTTTATTTATATTTCACGTTGGTTGTACAGGTGGTGTAGGAGATCGTTCTGTGTTTCGTGTTGTGACAGTGGCATAGTGGTCACTGGGGGTCCCCAGTAATAATTACATTGTGGTGCGTGACCAAGGCAAGCACTGCCTCTACTTGTAGTTAACGTCTAGGGGGGGCTTGTAGACGTTGTATATGAGGAGCTCAATATTCACTGTTACTGCTAATACTCCAGCCCCTCTACTCCTCCCCACACCTAACTCGGTCTGTTGTCTTAATGTGTATGGTGTTTCTGACTAGGGAACTGTGTCATTGCATTTTATTTCCATGTTATATTTTTGCAGTGTTTCTGTGTATTTTCTGACTTGAAGTTGATACAATTGGGAAATATGGTTTTATGAGAGTGTGTGTGTGTTGTGGGTGAGCACGAGTGTTGTGGCTGTGCTCGAGTGTTGCAGACGTTGGTGTTGGTGTATGTATCTTCTTGAGGTTATCTGGAGGTGATTTCGGGGCTTTTTAGTGTCCCCGCGGCCCGGTCCTCGACCAGGCCTCCACCCCCAGCAAGCAGCCCGTGACAGCTGACTAACACCCAGGTACCTATTTTACTGCTAGGTAACAGGGGCATAGGGTGAAAGAAACTCTGCCCATTGTTTCTCGCCGGCGCCTGGGATCGAACCCAGGACCACAGGATCACAAGTCCCGCGTGCTGTCCGCTCGGCCGACCGACTCGGCTGTAGTGCTGGTGTGTGTTTATCCTGGCCTGAGCTGTCTGCACCTTTCCTTTCCGTGCAGAGCAGGTTGTGCTCCAGGCATGATGTTAATTTAGACATTTGGCTGTTGTGGTCTGGTTTGCCTTGTGCTTGGCTATACAGTCTTTGGTTGGGTGCCTCAGGCTGCACACTCCGCATCTCTCATGCTCGCTGCAGCGCCGGAAAGGCGAGATTTCAGCTCTGTGTCGGTATATTCCACAATTTCCAAGATTAAATGTTTGTGGCAACTGTCCAATGACGATCACTAGAATCTCTCGTGTTGCTACTTGTTCTAGTTTTGTGTGGCATCGTTCGGCATTGAGGATTTGCTTTTCTAATATTGGATCCAATGGAAAGTTGCGTTGGTATACCAACAGTATGAGTCGTGTGCTCCTTGCTGATGAGCCCAGCTTGTCCAAGTGTAAAGGTTTCTACTCCAGGACTGTTAGTGTCTCTAAGTAATGTGCAGAGTCTTGGTCAGGTGGTGTCTTAACATTTTCTCCTCTCAGGTTGACTGTCATCCAGAGATGAGTTGTGGCCGCTCACACTATGGTGGCTAGTGCTCCCGATGCTGCAGGAATGTTATCTCTTACCATTATCTTGAACTTGAAGTGCTGTCCTCCTCTGTCTGGCACTGTCTGGTGTGTGACGGGTGCTGTCTCTTCTGTCTGGCACTGTCTGGTGTGTGACGGGTGCTGTCTCTTCTGTCTGGCACTGTCTGGTGTGTGACGGGTGCTGTCTCTTCTGTCTGGCACAGGCTGGTGTGTGACGGGTGCTGTCTCTTCTGTCTGGCACTGTCTGGTGTGTGACGGGTGCTGTCTCTTCTGTCTGGCACTGTCTGGTGTGTGACGGGTGCTGTCTCTTCTGTCTGGCACAGGCTGGTGTGTGACGGGTGCTGTCTCTTCTGTCTGGCACTGTCTGGTGTGTGACGGGTGCTGTCTCTTCTGTCTGGCACAGGCTGGTGTGTGACGGGTGCTGTCTCTTCTGTCTGGCACTGTCTGGTGTGTGACGGGTGCTGTCTCTTCTGTCTGGCACAGGCTGGTGTGTGACGGGTGCTGTCTCTTCTGTCTGGCACAGGCTGGTGTGTGACGGGTGCTGTCTCTTCTGTCTGGCACAGGCTGGTGTGTGACGGGTGCTGTCGTTTTCTGTCTAACACTGTCTTAACACTGAAGAAATTTTGTCTAATTTCTTCGTGGTTTATTTGGATAGTTAGTTTTCGCCTGCGTCCCCTTATTCGATTAACTACATATGTTAAATTATCTGTCTATGTCTGCTCGGTCCATTCCCCCTGAGTATTTTGTATATTATGATCATGTCTTCACTATGTCGTCTCTCTTCTTAAAGGAGGTTTAACTCCTTTGACGTTTCCTTGTATCACATTCCACTCAGCTCCAGGAATAAACTGGTAGATTTCTTTTTAACTTTTTCAAGCTTCATTTTGTGGTTAATTAATGAGACAGATTCCTCGCTGGTGCCGAAGATTGCAGAATTTGGTCTAACATAAATAGTATTCACGCTCCGAAATGACTCCATGTTCAAGTTCCTTAAGACTGTTCTTTAGGAATGTAGAGAACAGTCATTAGCTAAAGAACATACAGAAAGTTAGATAATCATAATTAGCTAACTTTCCGTATGCAGGTGATGATAAACGGTTGATCTGGGATTTATTGACAGGTTCGGTTTAATATTAACCCGTCACACCCTCCCTTCGCCCCCCCAAGTATCTTTATCCGTCCGATCCCAGGAGGGTTCCGCTACTGTGTGCTACCCGTCTAGCCTGTGTGTGTCTACCCAGCTGTATTAATTTGCATTTACTAAAACTGAACTCTTGTAACCACTTTAGGGACCATTCATTCATTTTGTCCCGGTCATCCTGTAGTTTCTTCTAGTCTTCCATTGTATTCATCATTCTCATAATTTGTGCATCTGTAGTCTTGTGAAAGAAAGAAATCTATTTCATTTGGTAAGTTGATCAAGTAGATTATGACTAATACTGGCCCCAGGCCGATCCGTGTGCGACGTCATCTTCTTGAGGTTGTTTTGAATAGATTGAGGTGAAGAGGGGCATCAGGGTGAAAAAAACTCTGCCCATTTGTTTCCGCCTTCGCCGGGATCGGACCCGGGACCTTAGGATTACGAATTCCGAGCGCTGTCCACTCAGCCGTCAGGCCCCTTAATGTGCTGTAATATAATATGCCTTTATATATATATATATATATATATATATATATATATATATATATATATATATATATATATATATATATATATATATTTATATATATATATATATATATATATATATATATATATATAGGAGTTCTTAGATTCTTGTAGAGCCACTAGTACCCGTAGCGTTTCGGGCAAGTCCTTAATCCTATGGTCCCTGGAATACGATCCCCGCCGCGAAGAATCGTTCTTACAACCAAGCACCCATTTTACTGTTGAGTTAAACAGAGGCTACAGTTAAGGATTTGCGTCCAGTAAATCCTCCCCGGCCAGGATACGAACCCAGGACAAAGCGCTCGCGGAACGCCAGGCGAGTGTCTTACCACTACGCCACGGAGACTGCTAGAGAGAGACTGCGACTACCATTGTTGACATTCCTGTTACTGTGAGCCCGTCGTCTCTCCCACAGGTGCTCCTTCATCCTCCAGAACACCTCTCTCTCACGTCTGCCTGCTCCTCCATGTTATGTACAAGTCTCCCGAGGAAGACCTGGGTCCGAGGCTGTCTTAGAGCCCTTGTATACTTGTGAGTCGTCCACCTTCATCTTCTCCCATCTCACTCACCTGGTTATTGAGGAGTTAGGTTTGTTAGGCAGGGTCTGCGAGCCCTAAACCCGTGTTCGTGTTCTGCTATCAGTTCCCTGATGGGCAGATGTTCTGCTGGCCTCTCTTATGATCTTGTCCGTCACCTCACATAACTTGACACCCAACCCCGGTGATCTGGAAATATAACATTTACGATGTTTCTTCCAGTTATGGCCACTTGGATTTTTTCTGTTAAGGTTAAACTGTCACCATTATATTGACTCGACTGTACTGTCATCTGTCATATGTAGCGAGCTGAGAGGACGGGAGAGAGAGGGAGAGGAGACGGGGAGAGTGTGAGAGGGTAAAGAAAAGAGAAGGAGCGATAGGAGGAGAAAGTGGGGAAAAAGGGAAGAATGCAAGAGGCAGAGAGAGACACAAAGATAATCTGTGAGGTGAAAGAGAGCATGAAGGACAGTGCAAGATGAGGAGTGAGAGAGAGAAAAAGCTTAATAGATAAATATCGCCGCTACGTCATATATTAACCTATATAACCCCACTATAGCAACACCTGAAGAGTTATATAGACACAAGGCCACCACCCTCAACTGTAATTAATATTTATATTATTTTCTTGATGCACTGAGTTCAGGGAAAAAACTCAATGCATCAGGAAACTGAGATTGAGTTAAGGGAAAATAGATCCTAATATCCTACTGGCTGTGTGGGTGTGTGCACTACATAGGGAGTATTTTACCCAGAGTCGAGGTCCTTCAGCTCGAATACCTTTCATCACAGTTCTCACAGTACAGGGGAGAATGAGTGGAATAGACACTTAAGTAATCATTAATACACCTCTACCCACTGGGGGAGGGGACAAACAACTTGTGTACCATGCTGAAGGTTAGCCCACCAGTACAGGTGGTGGGGGGGGGGGTGTACCATGCTGAAGGTTAGCCCACCAGTACAGGTGGTGGGGGGGGGGGTGTACCATGCTGAAGGTTAGCCCACCAGTACAGGTGGGGGGGGGGGTGGTGTACCATGATGAAGGTTAGCCCACCAGTACAGGTGGTGGGGGGGGTGTGTACCATGCTGAAGGTTAGCCCACCAGTACAGGTGGTGGGGGGGGGGTGTGTACCATGCTGAAGGTTAGCCCACCAGTACAGGTGGTGGGGGGGGGGGTGTACCATGCTGAAGGTTAGCCCACCAGTACAGGTGGTGGGGGGGGGGTGTACCATGCTGAAGGTTAGCCCACCAGTACAGGTGGGGGGGGGTGGTGTACCATGATGAAGGTTAGCCCACCAGTACAGGTGGTGGGGGGGGTGTGTACCATGCTGAAGGTTAGCCCACCAGTACAGGTGGGGGGGGGGTTAACACAGAGAAGTCGAAGTTTAAACACAATAGTTTATTGAATCAACTTGATGAGAACGTAACGACGTAACCCGTCTTGAGGCAACTAGAACTGGTGGTGTTAAGTGACAGTCCCAAGTGATCAATTCTTGCAACACAGCTAACTCCCCGCTGTGTGAGGCCCGGGTGTTCATCCCTCACGGCTGTGTAGCACACATTCCTCCTCACACACTGTGAATTAGGAGAAGGGAGCAGGCGGCTGAACACAAGGTACCATCTGGGAGGTGAAATCCTGCAAGAGTCAAATAGAGAGAAAGATCTGGGGGTTGATATCACATCAAACCTGTCCCCAGAGAACCACATGAAAAGGATATCATCAGCGGCATGTTCTAGACTGGCCAACATAAGAACTGCCTTTAGAAACTTGTGTAAGGAATCGTTCAGGATCTTGTATACCACCTATGTCAGACCAATCCTGGGATATGCAGCTCTAGCCTGATGTCTATACCTAGTTAAACACAATAGAAAGTTAGAGAAGATTCAGCGGTATGCCACCAGACTAGTTCCAGAACTGAGAGGAAAGGCTACGGGAGCTAAACCTCACGTCAATGAAAAACAGAAGCGTTTAAGGGAGACATGATAACCACCTAAAAATTTCAGAGAGAAATTGACAGGATGGACAAAGACAAACTATTTAGTATGGGTGGAACACGAACAAGGGGACACAGGTGGAAACTTAGTACCCAAATGAACCACAGAGATATCAGAAAGATATTTTCAGTGTCAGAGTAGTTAACAGGTGGAATGCAGTTGGCAGCGATGAGGTGGAGCCCAGTAGGCTCAGGAACCTGTACAGTGTTATAACATTCTGTAACAAGTATTTCCTGACGTTTGGTTCCTGGCTAATAAGTGATATTTCGTAATTGTTGAAGCCTCTACAGCATAGAAAATTACTATTATTAGCCACAAACTTTGCTTTATG
The DNA here is from genome assembly GCF_040958095.1 of Procambarus clarkii. Classification (NCBI taxonomy): domain Eukaryota; kingdom Metazoa; phylum Arthropoda; class Malacostraca; order Decapoda; family Cambaridae; genus Procambarus; species Procambarus clarkii. The sequence goes on along the minus strand of NW_027189294.1, from coordinate 50,444 downwards.
AGCAGGAGTGAGCCTTCAAGTATGGTCAAGTTGTCAGAGACTTCAACATGGTGTCACTCTTGATGGGTCGCCGAGGCCGGTGTACCAGCGTCCCGGCTGTCTGTGTCTCTGGCCCAGCAGGAGGACCAAGGCCCACTACCACAGGCGGGCCGGGCCACAGCCGACCCGGCTCTCTGTGGGGAGGAACACCGTCAACTGGGCCTTATGATACCATGTGTCACAGCTCTAGATAAGGCGACGGCAGCCTTCAAGTACCTTCAAGACGTCTTCCTTAAGGTGTCTGAGGCAAAGGTCAGTGATGGTGTGGTCGCTGAACCACAGACAAAGGTCAGTGCTGGTGTGGTCGCTGAACCACTGACAAAGGTCAGTGCTGGTGTGGTCGCTGAACCACAGACAAAGGTCAGAGCTGGTGTGGTCGCTGAACCACAGACAAAGGTCAGTGCTGGTGTGGTCGCTAAACCACAGACAAAGGTCCGATCTGGTGTGGTCGCTGAACCACAGACAAAGAAGATCCTGGAGGGCAAAGAACTCCCCAAGAAGGTCACAAGGAAGGAGAGAGCGTGATGGACCAAGATTATCGCAGTGGTTCAGGGGTTCCTGGCCGATCACCGTGTGGGAGGTGGCTGAGCCTCGGCCGAGGAGCTGGAGCACCACGGGCTGCAGGATGTACCTCAACGTTCATGTCCTTTAAGGTTCATCATAATACCCTGAGGGAGAAGCTGGAGGTCTCCCGGAGCACCAGGAGAGCGCCTCCCCCGGGCCACACCTCCAGCCACAACCATCAACAATGGTGTAAACAAAACAGGATGCTGTCCTACCCACAAGGTTTGATGTTGTTGTTGAAGATTCGCTACCTGGAACAAAAAGTTCCAAGTAACACGGGCTATGGTGAGCCCGTAACAAGGTTTGAGTAGCTATAACAGCCCATTTTCTATACTTTTGAGGCATAACCAATTAGTAAATAACACTATCCGAAAATAACCATCCCTAACAATGTGTAATGACAGTCTTGACAATGAAGAACGTGGAGACAATGAATGACAATGATAACATTACCACTGGACCTAATACTCACAACCTCAGACATTTGGACCCGTGTCTCCACCAGATATAACATTAAAATATGGAGGATAACAGGTATTGATGGCGACGATAACCAGCGGGTCGGCCCACATTAACCACAGCAATAACCCCAACATCAGGAGTGAGTGCTGGGGGCCATTGGGCCAGTAGTTACAGATTGCATGAACCACTCACATTAATTCAATTGAAATGGAAGCCATGCAATTTGCATAGGTTTGGGGAGTGGGTAACATGTGGGTGTGTGGGTGAGCTCGGGTACTGTGGGGGGGGGGGGGGGGGGGCGGTAGGGAGCCTGAGTACCCGCACTCTGGCCTCGGTGGTGTAAGAGTACCCGCACTCTTGCCTCGGTGGTGTAGGAGTACCCGCACTCTGGCCACGGTGGTGTAGGAGTACCCGCACTCTGGCCTCGGTGGTGTAAGAATACCCGCACTCTGGCCTCGGTGGTGTAAGAATACCCGCACTCTGGCCTCGGTGGTGTAAGAGTACCCGCACTCTGGCCTCGGTGGTGTAAGAGTACCCACACTCTGGCCTCGGTGGTGTAAGAGTACCCGCACTCTGGCGTCGGTGGTGTAAGAGTACCCGCACTCTGGACTCGGTGGTGTAAGAGTACCCACACTCTGGCCTCGGTGTTGTAAGAGTACCCGCACTCTGGCCTCAGTGGTATAAGAGTACCCGCACTCTGGCCTCGGTTATGTAAGAGTACCCGCACTCTGGCCTCTTGAGTACCCGCACTCTGGCCTCAGTGGTGTAAGAGTACCCACACTCTGGCCTCGGTGGTGTAAGAGTACCTGCACTCTGGCCTCTTTAGTGAAGGAGTACCCGCACTCTGGCCTCAGTGGTGTAAGAGTACCCACACTCTGGCCTCGGTGGTGTAGGAGTACCCGCACTCTGGCCTCGGTGATGTAGGAGTACCCGCACTCTGGCCTCGGTGGTGTAAGAGTATCCACACTCTGGCCTCGGTGGTGTAAGAGTACCCGCACTCTGGCCTCGGTGGTGTAGGAGTACCCGCACTCTGGCCTCTTTAGTGTAGGAGTACCCGCACTCTGGCCTCGGTGGTGTAAGAGTACCCGCACTCTGGCCTCGGTGGTGTAAGAGTACCCGCACTCTGGCCTCGGTGGTGTAAGAATACCCGCACTCTGGCCTCGGTGGTGTAAGAATACCCGCACTCTGGCCTCGGTGGTGTAAGAGTACCCGCACTCTGGCCTCGGTGGTGTAAGAATACCCGCACTCTGGCCTCGGTGGTGTAAGAATACCCACACTCTGGCCTCGGTGGTGTAAGAGTACCCGCACTCTGGCCTCGGTGGTGAAGGAGTACCCGCACTCTGGCCTCGGTGGTGTAAGAGTACCCACACTCTGGCCCGGTGGTGTAAGAGTACCCGCACTCTGGCCTCGGTGGTGTAAGAGTACCCGCACTCTGGCCTCGGTGGTGTAAGAGTACCCACACTCTGGCCTCGGTGGTGTAAGAGTACCCACACTCTGGCCCGGTGGTGTAGGAGTACCCGCACTCTGGCCTCGGTGGTGTAAGAGTACCCACACTCTAGCCCGGTGGTGTAGGAGTACCCGCACTCTGGCCTCGGTGGTGTAAGAGTACCCACACTCTGGCCTCGGTGGTGTAAGAGTACCCCACATTCTGGCCCGGTGGTGTAGGAGTACCCGCACTCTGGCCTCGGTGGTGTAAGAGTACCCACACTCTGGCCCGGTGGTGTAAGAATACCCGCACTCTGGCCTCGGTGGTGTAAGAGTACCCACACTCTGGCCCGGTGGTGTAAGAATACCCGCACTCTGGCCTCGGTGGTGTAAGAGTACCCACACTCTGGCCCGGTGGTGTAAGAATACCCGCACTCTGGCCTCGGTGGTGTAAGAATACCCACACTCTGGCCTCGGTGGTGTAAGAGTACCCGCACTCTGGCCACGGTGGTGTAAGAGTACCCGCACTCTGGCCTCGGTGGTGTAAGAGTACCCACACTCTGGCCTCGGTGGTGTAAGAGTACCCGCACTCTGGCCTTGGTGGTGTAGGAGTACTCACACTCTGGCCTCGGTGGTGTAGGAGTACCCGCACTCTGGCCTCGGTGGTGTAAGAGTACCCGGACTCTGGCCCGGTGGTGTAAGAGTACCCACACTCTGGCCTCGGTGGTGTAAGAATACCCGCACTCTGGCCTCGGTGGTGTAAGAGTACCCGCACTCTGGCCACGGTGGTGTAAGAGTACCCGCACTCTGGCCTTGGTGGTGTAGGAGTACCCACACTCTGGCCTCGGTGGTGTAAGAGTACCCGCACTCTGGCCTCAGTGGTGTAGGAGTACCCACACTCTGGCCTCGGTGGTGTAAGAGTACCCGCACTCTGGCCACGGTGGTGTAAGAGTACCCGCACTCTGGCCTTGGTGGTGTAGGAGTACCCGCACTCTGGCCTTGGTGGTGTAGGAGTACCCGCACTCTGGCCTTGGTGGTGTAGGAGTACCCGCACTCTGGCCTTGGTGGTGTAAGAGTACCCGCACTCTGGCCTTGGTGGTGTAAGAGTACCCGCACTCTGGCCTCGGTGGTGTAAGAGTACCCGCACTCTGGCCTCGATGGTGTAAGAGTACCCGCACTCTTGCCACGGTGGTGTTAGAGTACCCGCACTCTGGCCACGGTGGTGTTAGAGTACCCGCACTCTGGCCTCGGTGGTGTTAGAGTACCCGCACTCTGGCCACGGTGGTGTTAGAGTACCCGCACTCTGGCCACGGTGGTGTTAGAGTACCCGCACTCTGGCCACGGTGGTGTTAGAGTACCCGCACTCTGGCCACGGTGGTGTTAGAGTACCCGCACTCTGGCCACGGTGGTGTTAGATTACCCACACTCTGGCCACGGTGGTGTTAGAGTACCCACACTCTGGCCTCGGTTGTGTTAAAGTACCCGCACTCTGGCCTCGGTGGTGTTAGAGTACCCGCACTCTGGCCACGGTGGTGTTAGAGTACCCGCACTCTGGCCTCGGTGGTGTAAGAGTACCCGCACTCTGGCCTCGGTGGTGTTAGAGTACCCGCACTCTGGCCTCGGTGGTGTTAGAGTACCCGCACTCTGGCCTCGGTGGTGTTAGAGTACCCACACTCTGGCCACGGTGGTGTTAGAGTACCCGCACTCTGGCCTCGGTGGTGTTAGAGTACCCGCACTCTGGCCACGGTGGTGTTAGAGTACCCGCACTCTGGCCTCGGTGGTGTTAGAGTACCCGCACTCTGGCCTCGGTGGTGTTGGAGTACCCACACTCTGGCCCGGTGGTGTAGGAGTACCCGCACTCTGGCCTCGGTGGTGTAAGAGTACCCACACTCTAGCCCGGTGGTGTAGGAGTACCCGCACTCTGGCCTCGGTGGTGTAAGAGTACCCACACTCTGGCCTCGGTGGTGTAAGAGTACCCCACACTCTGGCCCGGTGGTGTAGGAGTACCCGCACTCTGGCCTCGGTGGTGTAAGAGTACCCACACTCTGGCCCGGTGGTGTAAGAATACCCGCACTCTGGCCTCGGTGGTGTAAGAGTACCCACACTCTGGCCCGGTGGTGTAAGAATACCCGCACTCTGGCCTCGGTGGTGTAAGAGTACCCACACTCTGGCCCGGTGGTGTAAGAATACCCGCACTCTGGCCTCGGTGGTGTAAGAATACCCACACTCTGGCCTCGGTGGTGTAAGAGTACCCGCACTCTGGCCACGGTGGTGTAAGAGTACCCGCACTCTGGCCTCGGTGGTGTAAGAGTACCCACACTCTGGCCTCGGTGGTGTAAGAGTACCCGCACTCTGGCCTTGGTGGTGTAGGAGTACTCACACTCTGGCCTCGGTGGTGTAGGAGTACCCGCACTCTGGCCTCGGTGGTGTAAGAGTACCCGGACTCTGGCCCGGTGGTGTAAGAGTACCCACACTCTGGCCTCGGTGGTGTAAGAATACCCGCACTCTGGCCTCGGTGGTGTAAGAGTACCCGCACTCTGGCCACGGTGGTGTAAGAGTACCCGCACTCTGGCCTTGGTGGTGTAGGAGTACCCACACTCTGGCCTCGGTGGTGTAAGAGTACCCGCACTCTGGCCTCAGTGGTGTAGGAGTACCCACACTCTGGCCTCGGTGGTGTAAGAGTACCCGCACTCTGGCCACGGTGGTGTAAGAGTACCCGCACTCTGGCCTTGGTGGTGTAGGAGTACCCGCACTCTGGCCTTGGTGGTGTAGGAGTACCCGCACTCTGGCCTTGGTGGTGTAGGAGTACCCGCACTCTGGCCTTGGTGGTGTAAGAGTACCCGCACTCTGGCCTTGGTGGTGTAAGAGTACCCGCACTCTGGCCTCGGTGGTGTAAGAGTACCCGCACTCTGGCCTCGGTGGTGTAAGAGTACCCACACTCTGGCCACGGTGGTGTAAGAGTACCCGCACTCTGGCCTCGGTGGTGTAAGAGTACCCGCACTCTGGCCACGGAGGCGTTAGAGTACCCACACTCTGGCCACGGTGGTGTAAGAGTACCCGCACTCTGGCCTCGATGGTGTAAGAGTACCCGCACTCTGGCCACGGTGGTGTTAGAGTACCCGCACTCTGGCCACGGTGGTGTTAGAGTACCCGCACTCTGGCCTCGGTGGTGTTAGAGTACCCGCACTCTGGCCACGGTGGTGTTAGAGTACCCGCACTCTGGCCACGGTGGTGTTAGAGTACCCGCACTCTGGCCACGGTGGTGTTAGAGTACCCGCACTCTGGCCACGGTGGTGTTAGAGTACCCGCACTCTGGCCACGGTGGTGTTAGATTACCCACACTCTGGCCACGGTGGTGTTAGAGTACCCACACTCTGGCCTCGGTTGTGTTAAAGTACCCGCACTCTGGCCTCGGTGGTGTTAGAGTACCCGCACTCTGGCCACGGTGGTGTTAGAGTACCCGCACTCTGGCCTCGGTGGTGTAAGAGTACCCGCACTCTGGCCTCGGTGGTGTTAGAGTACCCGCACTCTGGCCTCGGTGGTGTTAGAGTACCCGCACTCTGGCCTCGGTGGTGTTAGAGTACCCACACTCTGGCCACGGTGGTGTTAGAGTACCCGCACTCTGGCCTCGGTGGTGTTAGAGTACCCGCACTCTGGCCACGGTGGTGTTAGAGTACCCGCACTCTGGCCTCGGTGGTGTTAGAGTACCCGCACTCTGGCCTCGGTGGTGTTAGAGTACCCGCACTCTGGCCTCGGTGGTGTTAGAGTACCCACACTCTGGCCACGGTGGTGTTAGAGTACCCGCACTCTGGCCTCGGTGGTGTTAGAGTACCCCCACTCTGGCCTCGGTGGTGTTAGAGTACCCGCACTCTGGCCTCGGTGGTGTTAGAGTACCCACACTCTGGCCACGGTGGTGTTAGAGTACCCGCACTCTGGCCTCGGTGGTGTTAGAGTACCCGCACTCTGGCCTCGGTGGTGTTGGAGTACCCACACTCTGGCCTCGGTGGTGTAAGAGTACCCGCACTCTGGCCTCGATGGTGTAAGAGTACCCGCACTCTGGACGTCTATAATCACTATGAAGTACTGGAAGTGTCATCTACTCACAAACCTCTGAGTAGACACTTCCAGGAAGCACCCGGCGTAGATTATGTAGAGCTCGTATGTGTTTGTCTTAGACTATACAGTAGATGACTGGCACATCTGGGTAGACTACAGTAGATGACTGGCACATCTGGGTAGACTATATAGTAGATGACTGGCACATCTGGGTAGACTATACAGTAGATGACTGGCACATCTAGGTAGACTATACAGTAGATGACTGGCACATCTTGGTAGACAATACAGTAGATGACTGGCACATCTAGGTAGACTATACAGTAGATGACTGGCACATCTAGGTAGACTATACAGTAGATGACTGGCACATCTTGGTAGACAATACAGTAGATGACTGGCACATCTAGGAAGACTATACAGTAGATGACTGGCACATCTTGGTAGACTATACATTAGATGACTATAGCACATCTGGGTAGACTTCAATAGATGACTGGCACATCTGGGTAGACTATACAGTAGATGACTGGCACATCTGGGAAGACTACAGTAGATGACTGGCACATCTGGGTAGACTATACAGTAGATGACTAACACATCTGGGTAGACTATACAGTAGATGACTAACACATCTGGGTAGACTATACAGTAGATGACTGGCACATCTGGGTAGACTATACAGTAGATGACTGGCTCATCTGGGTAGACTACAGTAGATGACTGGCACATCTGGGTAGACTACAGTAGATGACTAACACATCTGGGTAGACTATACAGTAGATGACTGGCACATCTGGGTAGACTATACAGTAGATGACTGGCTCATCTGGGTAGACTACAGTAGATGACTGGCACATCTGGGTAGACTATACAGTAGATGACTGGCACATCTGGGTAGACTACAGTAGATGACTGGCACATCTGGGAAGACTACAGTAGATGACTGGCACATCTGGGTAGACTATACAGTAGATGACTAACACATCTGGGTAGACTATACAGTAGATGACTAACACATCTGGGTAGACTATACAGTAGATGACTGGCACATCTGGGTAGACTATACAGTAGATGACTGGCTCATCTGGGTAGACTACAGTAGATGACTGGCACATCTGGGTAGACTATACAGTAGATGACTAACACATCTGGGTAGACTATACAGTAGATGACTAACACATCTGGGTAGACTATACAGTAGATGACTAACACATCTGGGTAGACTATACAGTAGATGACTGGCTCATCTGGGTAGACTACAGTAGATGACTGGCACATCTGGGTAGACTATACAGTAGATGACTGGCACATCTGGGTAGACTACAGTAGATGACTGGCACATCTGGGAAGACTACAGTAGATGACTGGCACATCTGGGTAGACTATACAGTAGATGACTAACACATCTGGGTAGACTATACAGTAGATGACTAACACATCTGGGTAGACTATACAGTAGATGACTGGCACATCTGGGTAGACTACAGTAGATGACTGGCACATCTGGGTAGACTATACAGTAGATGACTAACACATCTGGGTAGACTATACAGTAGATGACTAACACATCTGGGTAGACTATACAGTAGATGACTGGCTCATCTGGGTAGACTACAGTAGATGACTGGCACATCTGGGTAGACTATACAGTAGATGACTGGCACATCTGGGTAGACTACAGTAGATGACTGGCACATCTGGGAAGACTACAGTAGATGACTGGCACATCTGGGTAGACTATACAGTAGATGACTAACACATCTGGGTAGACTATACAGTAGATGACTAACACATCTGGGTAGACTATACAGTAGATGACTGGCACATCTGGGTAGACTACAGTAGATGACTGGCACATCTGGGTAGACTATACAGTAGATGACTGGCACATCTGGGTAGACTACAGTAGATGACTGGCACATCTGGGTAGACTATACAGTAGATGACTAACACATCTGGGTAGACTATACAGTAGATGACTAACACATCTGGGTAGACTATACAGTAGATGACTGGCACATCTGGGTACACTATACAGTAGATGACTAACACATCTGGGTAGACTATACAGTAGATGACTAACACATCTGGGTAGACTATACAGTAGATGACTAACACATCTGGGTAGACTATACAGTAGATGACTAACACATCTGGGTAGACTATACAGTAGATGACTAACACATCTGGGTAGACTATACAGTAGATGACTGGCACATCTGGGTAGACTATACAGTAGATGACTAGTAGTAAGTAAGTAATTATCAAAAGAAGGCACCAAACCGGGAAGGCTATGTAGCACCATCAAATACGCAAAATAATCAGAGGGCGCTAAATATCACCAAGGATGCCAATACGAGAACAAAAACGCATAAGGCGAACGATATCAAAAGTATCCGAGTCACCAAGAAGTCTATCGAGGGACAGGTGACCGCGAGGGGCGGTTGGAAAGCAAGACACACGCTCGTCCTGGAAGTCAGGACATTCAAGAAGGACATGCACGACCGTAAGAGGGACAATGCAACTAGGACAATAAGGAGCAGGGCGGCGCTCCATCAAGTGACCATGGGTTAAGCGAGTATGGCCAATACGCAACCTCGCTAGAGCTGTTTCCCACCGCCGGTTACGGTGGAAGGAGGACGGCCACGAGGAAACACAACATTTAAGAGTACGTAGCTTGTTACCAGTAACAGACAGCCAAGAAGCCTGCCAATGGGTAAGGACTGAGGAATGGATAACCGGGTAAAAGTCGGAATACGGAATGCCTTTACGAGAGATGGGACAAGAGCGGACAGCTTCCTTAGCGGCAGCATCCGCACGCTCATTTAAAGACACGCCAATATGGCTGGGAACCCAACAAAACTCAACCGACTTAAATTTACTGTGAACGAGAAACAGCCAATGCTGGATCTCGACAACTACCGGATGAACTGGATTAAAGCACCCGAGAGCCATGAGGGCACTACGAGAGTCAACAACAACCACAAAGGAAGACTGACAACGAGAAAGCAGGAGACGAAGAGCATAGAGAATAGCATAAAGTTCCGCTGTAAAGATGCTAGTCTCCGGAGGCAAGCGACACATATAAGTGCGATCAGGAAAAACAACAGAGTAGCCAACACCGTCCGCTGACTTAGACCCATCGGTGAAGACAGAAACGGAGCGGGAGTGAGAAGAAAAGTGCTCGAGGAAAAGGCGTTTTAGAACTGTAGGAGGGGTAAAAGCTTTAGTGATACGAGTCAAGGATGTACAAAACCGCGGAAGAGGGACCCTCCACGGGGGCAAAGAAGGAACAACACGAGGAGAAACATCAGAAATACGAACGGAAAGAGAATCCTGCAGGCGAGATAACCGGACAGAAAGAGGGAGGTGGTGAAGAGGAACAGGAACCGCAGGAGGGATAAAAGTTAAAGCACGACAGAGACGAGAGGAAGGATGTTGCAAGGACCGCGCAAGATAGCGAAGACAGTAGCGATCACGGCGGTCCTGGAGAGACAGGAAGCCAGTGTCAACATACAAGCTAAGGACGGGAGTCGAACGAAAGGCACCAGAACTGAGGCGCAACCCAGTATGGTGCAAAGCATCAAGACGGCGAAGAGTAGAAGGAGAAGCAGACGAGTAAGCAGGGCAACCATAATCGAGCTTAGACAGGACGAGAGAGGAATGTAAAGCAAGGAGAGTGCGCCTATCTGCCCCCCAAGAAGTATGGGACAAGACCCGAAGGAGGGTAAGGGACTTAGAGCACTCAACACGGAGGTAAGAGATATGGGGAGACCAAGACAAACGAGTGTCAAGGAATAACCCCAAAAGCTTCGCGGAATCTTTGTATTCAAGGGGATGACCATAAAGTGACAAAGAGGGACGAAGAACAACCCGTTTCCGCGTAAAAGTCATGGCACAAGTCTTAGAAGTAGAGAACTTGAAGCCATGACCTGTGGCCCAAGACGACACGGCATCAATCGCAAGTTGAAGCCGGCGTTGAAGGAGAGGCGAATCATCACCCTGACAACAAAGGGTAAGATCATCGACATAGAGAGCGGAGAAGACACCAGAAGGAAGAGAGGAAAGAAGACCATTGAGGGCAACCAGAAAAAGAGTAGTGCTCAGAACACTACCCTGGGGCACACCTTCGTATTGCTGAAAAGGGGGAGAGAGAGCGGTACCAAGGCGCACCCGAAAGGAACGACGAGAGAGGAAGCTGCGGAGAAAGAGAGGGAGATGACCACGAAGGCCAAAAGAATGAAGTTGAGATAGGATATGATAACGCCAAGTGGTGTCGTAAGCCTTTTCTAGGTCAAAAAGGACGGCAACAACGGAGGTCTTCGCAGCAAAAGCAGTACGTATATAGACCTCCAAGTTCACCAGGACATCTGTCGTGCTGCGGCACTTGCGGAAACCAAATTGAGAAGGGGAGAGGAGGTGATGGTGTTCCAGGAACCACATCAGACGAACGTTAACCATACGTTCAAAGAGTTTGCAGACACAACTTGTGAGAGCAATAGGGCGAAAGTCCTTAGGGGAAGTACCCAGAGACCCTGGTTTGCGAACAGGGAGGACAACGGCATCGAGCCAGTCCTCAGGGACCGACGACGACTCCCAGATCCGATTATACAGACTCAGTAAATACTGAGACGTGCTCGGAGGGAGATGGCGAAGCATCTCATAATGAATACCATCGGAGCCCGCCGCCGTAGAACCACAGAGGGCCAGGGCAGAACGAAGTTCAGAGAGAGAGAAGGGATCATTATAGGGAAGCTGAAGATGAGTGCAGAAATCTAAAGGACGAGACTCAAGGACAGGTTTACGAAGAAGGAAAGATTGGGGAAGATGAAGACCAGAGCTAACAGAAGAAAAGTGGGAACCCAGTTCGGAAGCGACCTGCAACGGGTCCGCCACAAGAGTATCATGGAGGTGAAGGACCGGTGAAACATCGGGAACGAACTTACCCGCTATCTTGCGGATACGCTTCCAGATCTGGGCCAGAGGGGTTTCGGACGTAATTGTCGAGACATAAGATGCCCAACATTCACGTTTAGCCGTACGGATGGCCCTACGGGCCACCGCACTCGCTTTCCGAAAGAAAAGAAAAGAATCGGTCGTCTGCCTACGGCGGTGCTTCTTCCAGGCTGCACGCTTACAGCGGACAGCCCGAGCACAGTCCGCATTCCACCAGGGAACGCACTTCCGTGGACCCCGAGAGGAAGAGCGAGGAATAGAGCGGAGGGCAGCGTCGAAGACAGTGTCATGAAAAAGGAGGAGAGCGCGAGAGAGGGGCAGAAGGGAGAGGTCAGAGAGAGTAGCACTGAGGGAAAACAGGGTCCAGTCCGCCTTAGCAAACTGCCACCTAGGGAAAGAGAGGGAAGGGCGAAAAGAGAAAAAGGAAACAAGGATGGGGAAATGATCACTTCCATGGAGGTCATCAAGAACCTGCCATGTGAAATCTAAGTAAAGAGAAGAAGAGCAGAGAGAAAGATCAAGACAAGAAAGGGTGCGAGTTCGAGAGTCCAAATGAGTGGGCTCACCAGAATTCAGAAGAGACAGGGAAGAAGAGAGGAGAAACGGCTCAAGGAGGCGACCCCGGGTATTCGTCAGAACGTCACCCCAAAGAGAATGACGACAATTGAAGTCACCCAGCAGGAGCACAGGCTCCGGCAAGGAGTCTAGGAGGTGTTTCAAATCAGGAAGAGAGAGCGGGACACCCGGGGGGAGATAAATGGAACAAACTGTGTACCATTTCCCCACAAAGATACGAGCAGCAGAACAATGGAGAGGCGAAGGAAAAAGTAAAGGAACAAAGGGAACATCAGCCCGAATCAAGAGAGCAGAAGAATTAGAAGCCCCAGCAATGGCTGGGGGGGGGGAGAGAAAGGAATAGCCACGAAAACGACCAGGACGAGCACCAAGCATCGGCTCCTGGAGACAGACACAAAGGGGCGAAAACCGCGAAACCAGAAGTTGGAGTTCGAGGAAATTGGCGTAATAACCTCGAACGTTCCATTGAAGAATGGACAACGACGAGAAGAGAAAGGACAAAAACAGAGAACAAGGAAGAAACAAAGGCGAAAGACCAACAGAGCACGTTAAAGAATATCAGGGTCGGGATCAGGGTCAGCAAAGTCAGGGTTAGGGGGCATGGGTAAACTGAGCAAAGACGGAGGGAAGGAAACGGGAGAACAGATCAGAGGTGGGCGGGCAGGGTCCGGAGGAAGAGGAGGAGGAGGAGGAGGAGGAGGAGGAGGAGACAACGGAGAGGAGCAGTCAAGGACAGCAGCAGGAAGAGGGGGAGTAGAAAGAGAGGAGCGCACCCCAGCAAGAGCAGCAACCGAAAGGGAAGCAGGGGCCAAAGAAACCTCCATAGCAGGAACAGGGGGCGCAAGCACTGAAACGGGAGTGGAAGGAGCAACAGAGCCAGAAGGAGGAGCTGAGGAAGAAAGCGAAGCCTTCTTACCCGCCGGGGAAGAGGAAGGAGAGGAGCCAGGCTTACGCTTCTGACTTAAAGAGACCGGTGTCCCAGCAACTACGTACCGGGCAACGGATTCCAGTGTCTCAACAGGAGAAGCCGAACGAGAGCACACACGACGGCCGTTAGGAGAGCGATGGACATCCGCCCGCACCGACAGGCGGCGGGGAGAGCCGATAGATGGAGGAAGAGGATGGGAAGGAGGATCGGAGGGGGACGAGGAAGGAGACACAGAAGACACGACAGACCGGGTAGAAGGAAGGGGAACCCCAGACAGAGGACCAGGAGGAGGATCCTTCGGGAGAGAACCCAAAGGGACAGAGGAGGGGGCAGTGGGCGCATCAGGGTCCAAGGCCTGGAAACGGTTGTGAGTCTGAGGAAGGCGGGAAGGACGAGGAGAGGAAGAGCGCAACACGCGAGCATAAGAGATATTAGCATAAGGCGGGAGCCGGCGAACCTGGCGCCTCGCCTCAGGAAAAGATAAACGCTCCCGGTGCTTCAAGTTGAGGACGGCTGCCTCAAGCTTGTAATGGACACACGCACGGGAGAAGGTAGGATGGGCCTCACCGCAGTTGAGGCAACGAGCCTGGGGAGAAGCGCACTCCGACTTAGAGTGACCTTCGCCACCACACAAAGGACAGAGAGAGACAGTCCCGGAGCAGCGGAGGGCACCATGCCCAAACCTCCAGCACTTGTTGCAGAGCCGAGGAGAAGGAATGTACTCCTGGACAGAGCACCTGGCACCAGCAAGAATGACAGAGGGTGGAAGGGTCCTACCATCAAAGGTAACCTTCACAACCCGGAGGGGTTGACGGCGACTACCACGAGGGGGACGAGTAAACGTGTCCACCTGGAGAATAGAATGGCCCTGGGCAGCGAGGATATGTCGAATATCGTCGTGGCAGTCGCGTAGGTCCCGAACACCGGTTGCAACATGGGGCGGGAGCAAAATAGTGCCAACACTGGCATTCAACTGGACGTTCTTCGAGACCCGAACGGGGGTCTCGCCAAGGCAGGATAAGGCAGCCAAGCGGGAAGCAGCATCCTGAGAAGGAGCAGCAACGACACGCGTACCGAGACGAGTGGGGTTAAAAGTAATGGAGGCATCCACGGAATCAATGAGATGTCGATGAAGGGAGAAATCGTCAGGAGGCGCAGAATCAAGAGGGAGGAGATCAAAATATTTGGCCCACGAAGCGGGACCAAACAAGGCTTGATAGGTAGCAGAACTGGAAGGAATCGAGCGAGGGCGGCCGTGACGAGAACGGCGGTGAGAACCCCCAGAGAGAGAGGGGTTAAAAGGCGCAGTAGTAACAACTAGAGAAGGAGCCGCGCCAGGGGACGAGGTAGTCACCACTGGGGGCTTGGGGCTCGACCCAACCACAGAGGAGGGAGGGGAGCCAGGGGAAGGAGTCAGAGAGGCCAAAGGAGGAGCAAGGTCGGGGCCCAATGCAGCGGAGGCTACAGAGCCCGGTCTTCCAATACGGACCGACTCGGGGGCTTGGTCGCCCACCCCACGAGCCTGAAAAGGTAAGCCAGAAACAGCCGAAACAGGGGTTATCATCTTGACGAAATTACGAATTCACTCACGAATGTGCCCCCACACCCACCATGGAGCCACAATTAGAGGCAGGACACCCAACAAGAAGCTATCGCCGATCTTGTCGGGGCCTCCTAGGGGTGCGTCGTGAGTATACGCCCCACAAACGCCACCTTAAGAAACCGACAGTCCGTCGAGATCGGGTTCAGTGACGAAGTGGGGATTGACAATAAAAGGTTCCCCTCGCTCTCGACGTCGGGTACCGCAGTTCTACGGGTGCAAGAGTATGCCTCCTCAAGCACCCGGGCGTCAAAGTAGAAGAAGTCCAAGGGAAGAACCAGAACGAGCAAAAGGTCGGCAGGAAACGGCAAGCAGATAGGAGAAGAGGGGGGAGAAAAACGAAACAGAAGGAAAAGGAAAAGATGCCCAGCAGAATTGGAGAGGACGGCAGCAGGAGCACAAGGCTAGAAAAGGACAGAGGACTGTCCCAAGGAGCATCACACTCCGGCAGCCGCCCACTAAGCCCCCAGACGGCGACAACGAGCTGAGCGGGGAGGGGGCAGTAGATGACTAACACATCTGGGTAGACTATACAGTAGATGACTAACACATCTGGGTAGACTATACAGTAGATGACTAACACATCTGGGTAGACTACAGTAGATGACTAACACATCTGGGTAGACTATACAGTAGATGACTAACACATCTGGGTAGACTATACAGTAGATGACTAACACATCTGGGTAGACTATACAGTAGATGACTAACACATCTGGGTAGACTATACAGTAGATGACTGGCGCATCTAACATAAACATCAATTATCTAAACAAAGTCGTGAAGGATCAAATAACTCATCATTGTACTCGACGTTAATCATTAACTCGCATAATTAATCACAGGATTCATTACCTTGTTAATAAACACTATAAAATATATATGTTGCACCTGTCTAGTTAATTCACAGTCAGTAAATAGGTTTGGGTTTATATAATTATATATTATATAAACCTACCTCAATATACTTCACGTAATTATACTTTTATTTAAGGGAAGGAAGGAGAACTATCAGGGGTAAAGCACCAAGCCATTACGACAATATACCACTGGGAAGGAGTCAGGATAAGGGTTTGGGATGGGACGGAGGATGGAATGGTGCCCAACCACTTATGGACGGTCGGGGATTGAACGCCGACCTGCATGACGGGAGACCGTCTTAAGGGTGTGTGAACCATCTATGAACCTCCGCCCGCCCTAGTTCGCTCTTGAACGTAAAATATTTCAATGCTAGAAACGTTCTCACTTCTGTGCGTTCTCCAGCATAGTACACCACAAATGTGACGTTTAGGTTCACTAAGACGCCAAAACTGACGTGATGTTTATAATGTATAAGTCCCGTTTTCTGTTGGTGGGTGCTCGGGTAGGTTAGGTTCGGGCAATGTTAGTACATCAGTTTATATATTGATCTGTTATTGATTACTGGTCAAGACTGGAGCACCACGTCGCTGTAGTGGCCTTGTGAACTATGTCTTGTGAGGGGGGGGGGGACGGGTCACCACTATGTCTTATGAGGTGGGGGGGACGGGTCACCACTATGTCTTATGAGGGGGGGGACGGGTCACCACTATGTCTTATGAGGGGGGGGACGGGTCACCACTATGTCTTGTGAGGGGGGGACGGGTCACCACTATGTCTTATGAGGGGGGGGGGACGGGTCGCCACTATGTCTTATGAGGGGGGGGACGGGTCACCACTATGTCTTATGAGGGGGGGGACGGGTCACCACTATGTCTTATGAGGGGGGGACGGGTCACCACTATGTCTTATGAGGGGGGGGGACGGGTCACCACTATGTCTTGTGAGGGGGGGACGGGTCACCACTATGTCTTATGAGGGGGGGGGGGGACGGGTCGCCACTATGTCTTATGAGGGGGGGGACGGGTCGCCACTATGTCTTGTGAGGGGGGGGACGGGTCGCCACTATGTCTTGTGAGGGGGGGGGGACGGGTCGCCACTATGTCTTATGGGGGGGGGACGGGTCACCACTATGTCTTGTGAGGGGGGGGACGGGTCACCACTATGTCTTATGAGGGGGGGGACGGGTCACCACTATGTCTTATGAGGGGGGGACGGGTCACCACTATGTCTTATGAGGGGGGGGGGACGGGTCGCCACTATGTCTTATGAGGGGGGGGGACGGGTCACCACTATGTCTTATGAGGGGGGACGGGTCACCACTATGTCTTATGAGGGGGGGGGACGGGTCACCACTATGTCTTATGAGGGGGGGACGGGTCACCACTATGTCTTATGAGGGGGGGGACGGGTCGCCACTATGTCTTGTGAGGGGGGGGACGGGTCACCACTATGTCTTGTGAGGGGGGGGGACGGGTCACCACTATGTCTTGTGAGGGGGGGGACGGGTCACCACTATGTCTTGTGAGGTGGGGGGGACGGGTCGCCACTATGTCTTATGAGGGGGGGACGGGTCACCACTATGTCTTGTGAGGGGGGGGGGACGGGTCACCACTATGTCTTGTGAGGGGGGGGGACGGGTCACCACTATGTCTTATGAGGGGGGGACGGGTCACCACTATGTCTTATGAGGGGGGGACGGGTCACCACTATGTCTTATGAGGGGGGGACGGGTCGCCACTATGTCTTATGAGGGGGGGACGGGTCGCCACTATGTCTTATGAGGGGGGGACGGGTCGCCACTATGTCTTATGAGGGGGGGACGGGTCACCACTATGTCTTATGAGGGGGGGGGACGTGTCACCACTGTGTCTTATGAGGGGGGGACGGGTCACCACTATGTCTTATGAGGGGGGGGGGGACGGGTCACCACTGTGTCTTATGAGGTGGGGACGGGTTACCACTATGTCTTATGAGGGGGGGGGGACGGGTCACCACTGTGTCTTATGAGGGGGGGGGGGACGGGTCGCCACTATGTCTTATGAGGGGGGGGACGGGTCACCACTGTGTCTTATGAGGGGGGGACGGGTCACCACTATGTCTTATGAGGGGGGGGGGACGGGTCACCACTGTGTCTTATGAGGTGGGGACGGGTCACCACTATGTCTTATGAGGGGGGGGGGACGGGTCACCACTGTGTCTTATGAGGGGGAGGACGGGTCACCACTATGTCTTATGAGGGGGGGGGACGGGTCACCACTATGTCTTATGAGGGGGGGGGACGGGTCACCACTATGTCTTATGAGGGGGGGGGACGGGTCACCACTGTGTCTTATGAGGGGGGGGACGGGTCACCACTGTGTCTTATGAGGTGGGGGGACGGGTCACCACTATGTCTTATGAGGGGAGGACGGGTCACCACTATGTCTTATGAGGGGGGGACGGGTCACCACTATGTCTTATGAGGGGGAGGACGGGTCACCACTATGTCTTATGAGGGGGGACGGGTCACCACTATGTCTTATGAGGGGGGGACGGGTCACCACTATGTCTTATGAGGGGGGGACGGGTCACCACTATGTCTTATGAGGGGAGGACGGGTCACCACTATGTCTTATGAGGGGGGGACGGGTCACCACTGTGTCTTATGAGGGGGGGGGACGGGTCACCACTGTGTCTTATGAGGGGAGGACGGGTCACCACTGTGTCTTATGAGGTGGGGACGGGTCACCACTGTGTCTTATGAGGGGGGGACGGGTCACCACTGTGTCTTATGAGGGGGGGGACGGGTCACCACTGTGTCTTATGAGGGGGGGACGGGTCACCACTATGTCTTATGAGGGGGGGGGGGACGGGTCACCACTGTGTCTTATGAGGGGAGGACGGGTCACCACTGTGTCTTATGAGGTGGGGACGGGTCACCACTGTGTCTTATGAGGGGGGGACGGGTCACCACTGTGTCTTATGAGGGGGGGGGGACGGGTCACCACTGTGTCTTATGAGGGGGGGACGGGTCACCACTATGTCTTATGAGGTGGGGGCTGTTGGGGGTTTCCACCTCTCTATTATTCTCTACCCTTACTCTGGGGCGAGCAATAGTTACGCTCAAGGTAACTCCCCGTAGCCCTGCGGGTCTTCCCTCGATCCTCACGGCGCCACTGCACGCCAGGAGAGTCTCCCAGTCAATCTTAACGGCCTCTAATTAAGAAAGAGTGAGAACACGACTCGTGCATATCGACTGTCGTGTGCCCTCCCCAACAATAGGGCTCTACGGTAAACCACAAGGTCGCCAACTGGTGTTTTTTTAGGTGGCCAGTAACACCCTCAGTGGACTGGTGTATTCAGTGGTAGCCTTGGCAAGGTCACACTCAAAGATCAGGAATCAGGCAGGTACTTATTGTTATCACTCTATGCTGTCAGGTATAGTATAGCCACAAGATCAATGGAGGGGATGATAAAAACACAAAGAGAGTTTTGTATTTTACTTAAAATGTATGAAAGATGTCACAAGGCCACACAATAATCGATAAATCAACTGATCCTGACGCGGCCGGAAATTCCCACGGATATTATGTGATCATAAGATGGCAACATCTCCCTTCCTCATCAAGTGTCAAGAACAGCTGATCGCAATGGCCGACGCGCGGAAGCTCTTTGCTTGTTTTCTAGATTCACGCGCACTGATCCTTTAAATTCTCCAATATTACTTTGAACTCGCACACATGATATTGGCTACAACCGCACGTATCACTTGGTTACACTGTACTCAGGCTCAAACAGTCTTTTCTATAATCAATGCTATAATGATTCACTGTTCTGGCTTTACACTGTTATTCATCCAACAATATATTATGAAATATTAACACGGGAGTTTTCAGTACTTTCTCTCGTGGGCGATAACGCAATAATTCACTGTACTCACAAATGATTATTCACTGAATGAACATAGACATATATATGGTATATAAATCAATCATCAATACATGGAAAATAAATAGTTTCTGGGCACATAGCCTAACCTCCACATACTGGCATAATCTTATATATAATTTACCACTATATGTTCATATCAAAATCTATAGAAAGATATACACAACACAGTAAATTTATCACTGGTTCCTGGTGCCTGTACACACCAATAATCAACATAAATAATACAAGTACTCTTGATAGTACTGTCTAGCACACTGGTGCTTCACCGTGACATAGGTGAGACTTGCTCACGACATATAAAATCTTCAGGCTAGATAATATAGCCAAATAATATAGCTAACTAAAGGGGAATGGGGAGGGAACTAGAACCACCTACTTCACCCTATCCTCCGATGAGAGTCGAGATGTAGCTCCTGGTCCTCGTGTCGGGAACGCCCCCACACTACACGTCGTCGTGTCCTACCAGAGCCTCTCGTCGTCCCACCGTTTTGCGCGTCGTCTCCGTGCCTCCTCACTGCAGGTCCGTCCTCCTCCTTGACTTCTTGAAGGTTGGAGTCGGTCTCCTGGCCGTCGTCTTCTCCCAGCAACGGCCGTCGCCTACGTCTCAGCTACAGTCGTCCGGTTTCCCCAAATAGTCCTCTCTTCCTCAGCTACCCAGTGGCTCTGTCAGCCACTACGCTGTCACGAACTGGTGAATTGCCACAGACGTCAACATACGTCACTGCACGGCTTCACTGCTACTGGCACAGTACCTGACTGGAGCACTTGTTGCTCAAATAACCGTCAATTCCCTCTTCTGGTTCAACACATGAACTAGGGAAGACTTCTCAGAGTACTGGCGGACTTCAGGTGACGCGTAAATCCACGGTAGTGGGAAACAGCTGTCCGACAGACAGGACCACTCGTCGCACGTCCGACCTCTATGACGTGTCGTGTCTGACTGCTGGCGCCAGCCCGGCGCGCTGGCCGGACCCCCTTCCTTCGTGACGTCACTTTCGCTACGGGAAGTTTTCATTGGCTCCCGGTGCCACATTGCTGTCGGTGACCAATCCGGTGCCACTGACGTCACACGGTTTTGGCGGGAGATCAGGGAAGCCAGCGCCATTTTGGCTCCCTAAAGGGCCTAAACCACAGGCCAAAATATTACTATTTCACAAATTTCTCGGCTCTCCGAGAACACTTCACTCTCTCCCATATATCAAATTGTAGCCTGCAACGTAGAGAACGCTTGGGAAAAGTAGACATGACTCTTACTGCAGGCGTGGGAGAATTATAAGGGGGGGAACTCCGTCACATACCCCTCCCCTTAAAATAAGAGTCATGTCTCGTTAGTGTATGCGGGATAGGGCGTCCGCTACTACGTCGTCCTTCCCTTTGATGTGCTTGACCTTGATCCTTGTCAGACTCTCAGTGCGGGTGAGACTGGTGCCGTCCGCCCTGGACCACTTACTTTCCTCCTCTGGGAGTTCTCGGTACCCCTGTACACTCAGACCCGTCTTCCGCTGGGTTTCTCGGGACATCGTTCCGTCCTGCTTGTCGGCTCTTCCTTCCTCATTGAAGAAAGGTCTCAGGCGGTCTGCGCGACACACCTGTTTCTTTCGGGGTCCATCCGGCTTCCCAATCTCGTACGACACTGGACCCAATCGTCGCAGCACTCGGTATGGTCTCTTGAACCGCGACCTGGTCACTCTACCTTTACCTGGCAGCACAATCATTACTTTGGATCCGGCCTGAAAATCCCTCTGCGCAGCTCTCCTGTCGTACCACTTCGACATCTTACGTTGCGCCTTCTTCAGGAGTTTCCTAGCCAGTCCCTTCGCTCTAGTGAGACGTTCTTTGAACTTCTGGACATATTTATTCACCGTTCCCACGGTTGCTCCTGGCGTCCATCGTTCCCTCATCATAGATAGCACGGCATATATAATATAGATAAATGGAAAGTAAGCCTTCTCAGGACCCACACGTCCTCCTTCGGCCTTACTAACCAATTCGGGGAACCCCTCCTGTTGTAACTCTCCGAGACGAGCGCGGTTTACCCCTAGAGAAATGGTGAATGTCACCTGCAACTCACCATTCGGGCTACTCTCGCCCTCCACTCGTTCTCTGGGTCCTACGCAGAGGTGATCTGTTCCCAGGCTGTCAGTCGACTCCTCAGCCCCATCAGATCCACAACCTCCTGGTTCTTCGCGTTGTCTCGGTGTCACAGTACAAACTGGGATCGCCACCGGTGCGATTCCCTTCTCGTCCCCACAGGCGTTCAACTCTCCTCCTGTCTTCTTGTATTGTTCTGTGCACTTTTCGCCCTTCACGAGATGCGGGAGGACATATCCTCCACACGCGTCATTCCCCAAGATGACCTGCGCCTCCATCTTGGGCATTGATGTACAGACTCCCACCTCTAGGGTCTGGCAGCCATATTCGGAATTTAAAGTTACCTGGTGTAGGGGCATCCTCACTGGGCCTCCCACAGTGGTCACCCGTGCCACCCCCACACTGGTACTTTCGTAACCCTCGGGGAACAGGGTTTCACTTACCAGGGTAAAGTCAGCCCCGGTGTCTCTTAGCATCTTCACTGGGATGGGGTCTGCGACCCCCATCCTTACGGTTCCTTGACACACGAATGGGTGAACTTTCTTCTCCCCTTTCAGCACGGGTTCATCCCGCACTCCCTCGGCCCTCTGGTCCTCGAACATCACTAAAGCGACGTGTCCCCGCTGCTTAGGGCGTCTGCATTCCCGCGCGACGTGTCCGAATATTCCGCAGTTGTAGCAGCGGCCCCTCGGCGGAGACCATCCGCCACCGCTCGCCTTAGCACTGCCTCCAGAGACCGTCACACCCTGTGTCTTTCCCGCCTCACTTGTCGTTTCTTTCCCTGCAGTAACAGTTCCCGAGCTCTCAGCTTGGTTCTCCTCTATCGGCGCTACAGCACCTTTTGATCCTCGGGTGTTCCAACTTGAGAGATGGGACTTGGGAGAACTCGCTCCTGTCCTCCATCCATCCGTCCTTCTATAACTCCTATCGTTTCCGACGTATGCGGGTGGTCGGTTCTGTCCCTCTCGGCGTGGGCGTAGGGCTTCTTGTCGGCCCGGTCGGCTGCGGCCCTCAGGTCCTTTATGTCCGCCTCCTTTACCCTCATCCTGATCTCAGGAGAGAGCACGGACATAAACTTTTCCATGGCCATTAGTTCCTTGACCTCTTCGACCGACCTTGCTTCTTCAGAGTCCAGCCACTTAAGGAGCTTTCTTTCAATGTCCCTCGCCGTCTCCGCATACGATTTTCCTGGCAACCGGGTACATTCTCTAAACCTCTTTCTGTAACACTCTGGCGTGAGCTTAAAGGAACGGAGCACAGCTCGTTTTACCGCATCGTAGTTAGTGCATTCTTGGAAGTCGAGCATAGTGAAGGCTTGGCGAGCTTCCCCTGTGAGCCTCCCTTGGACCAACTCCGCCCACTCCGCCCTCGGCCACCTCTTCATAGCAGCAACTCTCTCAAAGTGATCGAAGAAACTTTCGGCTTCACTAGGCACAAAGACCGGCAGGTCTCGTTCCCTCACTCGTCGGTCTTCCTGTGGCGGGGCAGGGGCACCTAGTCCCAGTTCAGCTCGCTTCAGCTCCACCTCCTGGTTGGCTTCTATTTCCATTTGTCTCTGCCTAACTTCTTGCTCTCGTTCTTCCCTGCGTAGCTGTGCTTCTCGTTCTTGCTCTTCCCGGCGCAGCTGTGCTTCTCGCTCCTCACGCTTCGACTGTGCTTCTCGCTCCTCACGCTTCGACTGTGCTTCTCGCTCCTCACGCTTCGACTGTGCTTCTCGCTCCTGTTCTTCCCGGCGCAGCTGTGCTTCTCGCTCCTGTTCTTCCCGGCGCAGCTGTGCTTCTCGCTCCTGTTCTTCTTTGCGCAGCTGTGCTTCTTCTCTCCTCAGCTGCGCTTCTGCTTCTCGTTCTTCTTTGCGCTGCTGTGCTACTCGCTCTTCTTTGCGCTGCTGTGCTTCTAGCTGCAGCTTCATTATTTCCAGCTTAATGCTGTGCCTGCTGCCGCTGGATCCCCTGCTGCTTCCACCAATACTCAGGTGTTCACCCTCACTGGCAGGTGTTTGGGGCCGTTCCTCCCCCAAAGCTTCGTCTCGAGCCTTTAGCTGAGCCATTATCTCTAGTCTTCTTTCACCAACTCGGGCAGATTTCAGCTTTATTCCAAAATGATCCGCTATAGCCTGTAACTGTGCCTTGGTGCACTCTTCCAGCACCTGTACGTCTCTAGAATCAATAAACCTCGTCACTTTATCATCCTCCATCTTGTGCTATGAGTGTTAACCTGCACCTGATCTCTAACACCACTGCCAAGTACCACTGCAACCTTTGCTCCGATCTGTATCCTGGCAAGGTCGCCAATGTTGGGGGTTTCCACCTCTCTATTATTCTCTACCCTTACTCTGGGGCGAGCAATAGTTACGCTCAAGGTAACTCCCCGTAGCCCTGCGGGTCTTCCCTCGATCCTCACGGCGCCACTGCACGCCAGGAGAGTCTCCCAGTCAATCTTAACGGCCTCTAATTAAGAAAGAGTGAGAACACGACTCGTGCATATCGACTGTCGTGTGCCCTCCCCAACAATAGGGCTCTACGGTAAACCACAAGGTCGCCAACTGGTGTTTTTTTTAGGTGGCCAGTAACACCCTCAGTGGACTGGTGTATTCAGTGGTAGCCTTGGCAAGGTCACACTCAAAGATCAGGAATCAGGCAGGTACTTATTGTTATCACTCTATGCTGTCAGGTATAGTATAGCCACAAGATCAATGGAGGGGATGATAAAAACACAAAGAGAGTTTTGTATTTTACTTAAAATGTATGAAAGATGTCACAAGGCCAC
The DNA here is from genome assembly GCF_040958095.1 of Procambarus clarkii. Lineage (NCBI taxonomy): Eukaryota > Metazoa > Arthropoda > Malacostraca > Decapoda > Cambaridae > Procambarus > Procambarus clarkii. The sequence continues at coordinate 26,187 of NW_027189294.1, read as the reverse complement.
ACAATAATCGATAAATCAACTGATCCTGACGCGGCCGGAAATTCCCACGGATATTATGTGATCATAAGATGGCAACATCTCCCTTCCTCATCAAGTGTCAAGAACAGCTGATCGCAATGGCCGACGCGCGGAAGCTCTTTGCTTGTTTTCTAGATTCACGCGCACTGATCCTTTAAATTCTCCAATATTACTTTGAACTCGCACACATGATATTGGCTACAACCGCACGTATCACTTGGTTACACTGTACTCAGGCTCAAACAGTCTTTTCTATAATCAATGCTATAATGATTCACTGTTCTGGCTTTACACTGTTATTCATCCAACAATATATTATGAAATATTAACACGGGAGTTTTCAGTACTTTCTCTCGTGGGCGATAACGCAATAATTCACTGTACTCACAAATGATTATTCACTGAATGAACATAGACATATATATGGTATATAAATCAATCATCAATACATGGAAAATAAATAGTTTCTGGGCACATAGCCTAACCTCCACATACTGGCATAATCTTATATATAATTTACCACTATATGTTCATATCAAAATCTATAGAAAGATATACACAACACAGTAAATTTATCACTGGTTCCTGGTGCCTGTACACACCAATAATCAACATAAATAATACAAGTACTCTTGATAGTACTGTCTAGCACACTGGTGCTTCACCGTGACATAGGTGAGACTTGCTCACGACATATAAAATCTTCAGGCTAGATAATATAGCCAAATAATATAGCTAACTAAAGGGGAATGGGGAGGGAACTAGAACCACCTACTTCACCCTATCCTCCGATGAGAGTCGAGATGTAGCTCCTGGTCCTCGTGTCGGGAACGCCCCCACACTACACGTCGTCGTGTCCTACCAGAGCCTCTCGTCGTCCCACCGTTTTGCGCGTCGTCTCCGTGCCTCCTCACTGCAGGTCCGTCCTCCTCCTTGACTTCTTGAAGGTTGGAGTCGGTCTCCTGGCCGTCGTCTTCTCCCAGCAACGGCCGTCGCCTACGTCTCAGCTACAGTCGTCCGGTTTCCCCAAATAGTCCTCTCTTCCTCAGCTACCCAGTGGCTCTGTCAGCCACTACGCTGTCACGAACTGGTGAATTGCCACAGACGTCAACATACGTCACTGCACGGCTTCACTGCTACTGGCACAGTACCTGACTGGAGCACTTGTTGCTCAAATAACCGTCAATTCCCTCTTCTGGTTCAACACATGAACTAGGGAAGACTTCTCAGAGTACTGGCGGACTTCAGGTGACGCGTAAATCCACGGTAGTGGGAAACAGCTGTCCGACAGACAGGACCACTCGTCGCACGTCCGACCTCTATGACGTGTCGTGTCTGACTGCTGGCGCCAGCCCGGCGCGCTGGCCGGACCCCCTTCCTTCGTGACGTCACTTTCGCTACGGGAAGTTTTCATTGGCTCCCGGTGCCACATTGCTGTCGGTGACCAATCCGGTGCCACTGACGTCACACGGTTTTGGCGGGAGATCAGGGAAGCCAGCGCCATTTTGGCTCCCTAAAGGGCCTAAACCACAGGCCAAAATATTACTATTTCACAAATTTCTCGGCTCTCCGAGAACACTTCACTCTCTCCCATATATCAAATTGTAGCCTGCAACGTAGAGAACGCTTGGGAAAAGTAGACATGACTCTTACTGCAGGCGTGGGAGAATTATAAGGGGGGGAACTCCGTCACAGGGCGGGTCACCACTATGTCTTATGAGGGGGAGGACGGGTCACCACTATGTCTTATGAGGTGGGGGGGACGGGTCACCACTGTGTCTTATGAGGGGGGGGGACGGGTCACCACTATGTCTTATGAGGGGGGGGGACGGGTCACCACTGTGTCTTATGAGGGGGGGGGACGGGTCACCACTATGTCTTATGAGGGGAGGACGGGTCACCACTATGTCTTATGAGGGGAGGACGGGTCACCACTATGTCTTATGAGTGGAGGACGGGTCACCACTATGTCTTATGAGGGGAGGACGGGTCACCACTATGTCTTATGAGGTGGGGACGGGTCACCACTATGTCTTATGAGGTGGGGGGGGACGGGTCACCACTATGTCTTATGAGGGGGGGGACGGGTCACCACTATGTCTTATGAGGGGAGGACGGGTCACCACTATGTCTTATGAGGGGGGGACGGGTTACCACTATGTCTTATGAGGTGGGGGGGGGACGGGTCACCGCTATGTCTTATGAGGGGGGACGGGTCACCACTATGTCTTATGAGGGGAGGACGGGTCACCACTATGTCTTATCAGGGGGGACGGGTCACCACTATGTCTTATCAGGCGGGGACGGGTCACCACTATGTCTTATCAGGCGGGGACGGGTCACCACTATGTCTTATCAGGCGGGGACGGGTCACCACTATGTCTTATCAGGCGGGGACGGGTCACCACTGCTAATGATCGGACCTGCCAACAAGGAGGAAGGAACGAAGCCTCGTCACCACATACCACCACCACCAACAACAACAACAACAAGGCCACAACATGCCTACTTATAAACGTTGTGGAATTATGTAAAGTGTGGCAAAAACAACTGCTAGGTGACGCTCCCAGCCGGGAGCTGCGGCAGGTCGTCAGTGGCTGCTGGAGCTCCGTAGAGGGTGGACGTGCGCCTCCGGCTCTCGACATCTCGCCTCATGACATTTGGCGGAACTCTGACGCACAACACTCCCACAAGTTGCACAACTCGAACTGATCAATATACTACAAAATACCCGCATCTGTTACTGCCAAATGCCACACAGAGCCACGCACAGCCACACACAGCCACGCACAGCCACACACAGCCACGCACAGCCACGCACAGCCACACACAGCCACGCACAGCCACGCACAGCCACACACAGCCACACGGAGCCACACGGAGCCACACACAGCCACACGGAGCCACACACAGCCACACACAGCCACGCACAGCCACACGGAGCCACGCACAGCCACACACAGCCACACGGAGCCACACGGAGCCACACACAGCCACACGGAGCCACACACAGCCACACACAGCCACGCACAGCCACACGGAGCCACGCACAGCCACACACAGCCACACGGAGCCACACACAGCCACACGGAGCCACACGGAGCCACACACAGCCACACGGAGCCACACGGAGCCACACACAGCCACACGGAGCCACGCACAGCCACACACAGCCACACGGAGCCACACGGAGCCACACACAGCCACACACAGCCACACGGAGCCACACGGAGCCACACACAGCCACACGGAGCCACACACAGCCACACAGAGCCAGACTACACGTAGTGACAATGCACCTTAGAGCAGGAGAGTGAAAGCACTAAATAACATAAAAGAATTAATTTATTTAGAGTTGAAATTTGACTCTATTGTATCTTATTAGTTGTTGCTAAATTAAACCGTTACAGGTTAATGTATATTATTTCCCAGGTGCGTGTTGAGATCATCGAGCCTTACACCGGGGTACTGCCAGGTACTGTGTGGTACCATTACTAGTTACTTGACACACCAGGTACTGTTGCTAGGTACTTGTCACACCAGGTACTGTTGCTAGGTACTTGTCACACCAGGTACTGTTGCTAGGTACTTGTCACACCAGGTACTGTTGCTAGGTACTTGACACACCAGGTACTGTTGCTAGGTACTTGTCACACCAGGTACTGTTGCTAGGTACTTGTCACACCAGGTACTGTTGCAAGGTACTTGTCACACCAGGTACCATTACTAGTTACTTGACACACCAGGTACTGTTGCTAGGTACTTGACACACCAGGTACTGTTGCTAGGTACTTGACACACCAGGTACTGTTGCTAGGTACTTGACACACCAGGTACCATTACTAGTTACTTGACACACCAGGTACTGTTGCTAGGTACTTGACACACCAGGTACTGTTGCTAGGTACTTGCCACACCAGGTACTGTTGCTAGGTACTTGTCACACCAGGTACCATTACTAGTTACTTGACACACCAGGTACTGTTGCTAGGTACTTGACACACCAGGTACTGTTGCTAGGTACTTGACACACCAGGTACTGTTGCTAGGTACTTGCCACACCAGGTACTGTTGCTAGGTACTTGACACACCAGGTACTGTTGCTAGGTACTTGACACACCAGGTACTGTTGCTAGGTACTTGACACACCAGGTACTGTTGCTAGGTACTTGCCACACCAGGTACTGTTGCTAGGTACTTGACACACCAGGTACTGTTGCTAGGTACTTGTCACACCAGGTACTGTTGCTAGTTACTTGTCACACCAGGTACTGTTGCTAGGTACTTGACACACCAGGTACTGTTGCTAGGTACTTGTCACACCAGGTACTGTTGCTAGGTACTTGTCACACCAGGTACTGTTGCTAGGTACTTGAGACACCAGGTACTGTTGCTAGGTACTTGTCACACCAGGTACTGTTGCTAGGTACTTGACACACCAGGTACTGTTGCTAGGTACTTGTCACACCAGGTACTGTTGCTAGGTACTTGCCACACCAGGTACTGTTGCTAGGTACTTGTCACACCAGGTACTGTTGCTAGGTACTTGTCACACCAGGTACTGTTGCTAGGTACTTGACACACCAGGTACTGTTGCTAGGTACTTGTCACACCAGGTACTGTTGCTAGGTACTTGACACACCAGGTACTGTTGCTAGGTACTTGTCACACCAGGTACTGTTGCTAGGTACTTGACACACCAGGTACTGTTGCTAGGTACTTGTCACACCAGGTACTGTTGCTAGTTACTTGTCACACCAGGTACTGTTGCTAGGTACTTGTCACACCAGGTATTGTTGCTAGGTACTTGTCACACCAGGTACTGTTGCTAGGTACTTGTCACACCAGGTACTGTTGCTAGGTACTTGACACACCAGGTACTGTTGCTAGGTACTTGTCACACCAGGTACTGTTCCTAGGTACTTGTCACACCAGGTACTGTTGCTAGCTACTTGACACACCAGGTACTGTTGCTAGGTACTTGTCACACCAGGTACTGTTGCTAGGTACTTGACACACCAAGTACTGTTGCTAGGTACTTGTCACACCAGGTACTGTTGCTAGGTACTTGTCACACCAGGTACTGTTGCTAGGTACTTGTCACACCAGGTACTGTTGCTAGGTACTTGTCACACCAGGTACTGTTGCTAGGTACTTGCCACACCAGATACTGTTGCTAGGTACTTGACACACAAAGTACTGTTGCTAGGTACTTGACACACCAGGTACTGTTGCTAGTTACTTGTCACACCAGGTACTGTTGCTAGGTACTTGTCACACCAGGTACTGTTGCTAGGTACTTGACACACCAGGTACTGTTGCTAGTTACTTGTCACACCAGGTACTGTTGCTAGGTACTTGCCACACCAGGTACTGTTGCTAGGTACTTGTCACACCAGGTACCATTACTAGTTACTTGACACACCAGGTACTGTTGCTAGGTACTTGACACACCAGGTACTGTTGCTAGGTACTTGCCACACCAGGTACTGTTGCTTGGTACTTGACACACCAGGTACTGTTGCTAGGTATTTGTCACACCAGGTACTGTTGCTAGTTACTTGTCACACCAGGTACTGTTGCTAGGTACTTGTCACACCAGGTACTGTTGCTAGGTACTTGTCACACCAGGTACTGTTGCTAGGTACTTGCCACACCAGGTACTGTTGCTAGGTACTTGACACACAAGGTACTGTTGCTAGGTACTTGACACACCAGGTACTGTTGCTAGGTACTTGCCACAGCAGGTACTGTTGCTAGGTACTTGTCACACCAGGTACTGTTGCTAGTTACTTGTCACACCAGGTACTGTTGCTAGGTACTTGACACACCAGGTACCATTACTAGGTACTTGACACACCAGGTACTGTTGCTAGGTACTTGTCACACCAGGTACTGTTGCTAGGTACTTGTCACACCAGGTACTGTTGCTAGGTACTTGTCACACCAGGTACTGTTGCCAGGTACTTGTCACACCAGGTACCATTACTAGTTACTTGACACACCAGGTACTGTTGCTAGGTACTTGTCACACCAGGTACTGTTGCTAGGTACTTGTCACACCAGGTACTGTTGCTAGGTACTTGTCACACCAGGTACTGTTGCCAGGTACTTGTCACACCAGGTACCATTACTAGTTACTTGACACACCAGGTACTGTTGCTAGGTACTTGTCATACCAGGTACTGTTGCTAGGTACTTGTCACACCAGGTACTGTTGCTAGGTACTTGTCACACCAGGTACTGTTGCCAGGTACTTGTCACACCAGGTACCATTACTAGTTACTTGACACACCAGGTACTGTTGCTAGGTACTTGACACACCAGGTACTGTTGCTAGGTACTTGCCACACCAGGTACTGTTGCTAGGTACTTGTCACACCAGGTACTGTTGCTAGGTACTTGTCACACCAGGTACTGTTGCTAGGTACTTGTCACACCAGGTACTGTTGCTAGGTACTTGTCACACCAGGTACTGTTGCTAGGTACTTGACACACCAGATACTGTTGCTAGGTACTTGACACACCAGGTACTGTTGCTAGGTACTTGTCACACCAGGTACTGTTGCTAGGTACTTGTCACACCAGGTACTGTTGCTAGGTACTTGACACACCAGGTACTGTTGCTAGGTACTTGTCACACCAGGTACTGTTGCTAGGTACTTGTCACACCAGGTACTGTTGCTAGGTACTTGTCACACCAGGTACCATTACTAGTTACTTGACACACCAGGTACTGTTGCTAGGTACTTGTCACACCAGATACTGTTGCTAGGTACTTGTCACACCAGGTACTATTGCTAGGTACTTGACACACCAGGTACTGTTGCTAGGTACTTGACACACCAGGTATTGTTGCTAGGTACTTGTCACACCAGGTACTGTTGCTAGGTACTTGCCACACCAGATACTGTTGCTAGGTACTTGACACACAAGGTACTGTTGCTAGGTACTTGACACACCAGGTACTGTTGCTAGTTACTTGTCACACCAGGTACTGTTGCTAGGTACTTGTCACACCAGGTACTGTTGCTAGGTACTTGACACACCAGGTACTGTTGCTAGTTACTTGTCACACCAGGTACTGTTGCTAGGTACTTGCCACACCAGGTACTGTTGCTAGGTACTTGTCACACCAGGTACCATTACTAGTTACTTGACACACCAGGTACTGTTGCTAGGTACTTGACACACCAGGTACTGTTGCTAGGTACTTGCCACACCAGGTACTGTTGCTTGGTACTTGACACACCAGGTACTGTTGCTAGGTACTTGTCACACCAGGTACTGTTGCTAGTTACTTGTCACACCAGGTACTGTTGCTAGGTACTTGTCACACCAGGTACTGTTGCTAGGTACTTGTCACACCAGGTACTGTTGCTAGGTACTTGCCAGACCAGGTACTGTTGCTAGGTACTTGACACACAAGGTACTGTTGCTAGGTACTTGACACACCAGGTACTGTTGCTAGGTACTTGTCACACCAGGTACTGTTGCTAGGTACTTGTCACACCAGGTACTGTTGCTAGGTACTTGTCACACCAGGTACTGTTGCCAGGTACTTGTCACACCAGGTACCATTACTAGTTACTTGACACACCAGGTACTGTTGCTAGGTACTTGTCACACCAGGTACTGTTGCTAGGTACTTGTCACACCAGGTACTGTTGCTAGGTACTTGTCACACCAGGTACTGTTGCTAGGTACTTGTCACACCAGGTACTGTTGCTAGGTACTTGACACACCAGGTACTGTTGCTAGGTACTTGACACACCTGGTACTGTTGCTAGGTACTTGTCACACCAGGTACTGTTGCTAGGTACTTGTCACACCAGGTACTGTTGCTAGGTACTTGACACACCAGGTACTGTTGCTAGGTACTTGTCACACCAGGTACTGTTGCTAGGTACTTGTCACACCAGGTACTGTTGCTAGGTACTTGTCACACCAGGTACCATTACTAGTTACTTGACACACCAGGTACTGTTGCTAGGTACTTGTCACACCAGGTACTGTTGCTAGGTACTTGTCACACCAGGTACTGTTGCTAGGTACTTGTCACACCAGGTACCATTACTAGTTACTTGACACACCAGGTACTGTTGCTAGGTACTTGTCACACCAGGTACTGTTGCTAGGTACTTGTCACACCAGGTACTGTTGCTAGGTACTTGACACACCAGGTACTGTTGCTAGGTACTTGACACACCAGGTACTGTTGCTAGGTACTTGTCACACCAGGTACTGTTGCTAGGTACTTGACACACCAGGTACTGTTGCTAGGTACTTGACACACCAGGTACTGTTGCTAGGTACTTGACACACCAGGTTCTGTTGCTAGGTACTTGACACACTAGGTACTGTTGCTAGGTACTTGTCACACTGGCTACTGTCTGGTACTATTTCTACTAATGAGATGGTAGGCGCGTGATCATCTGATGACATTCTGGGACTGTCACTACTTCAATGGCACAGCGTTCTGTGGTGGACCCGGGCACCGCCGGTTACGCCCTCTAGCTTCGTATGTATCAATCTCCTGAACTAAAAGTTTTCTGGGGCCAGATTCACGAAGCAGTTACGCAAGCACTTACGAACCTGTACATCTTTTCTCAATATTTGGCGGCTTTGTTTACAATTATTAAACAGTTAATGAGCTGCGAAGCACCAGTAGGCTGTTTATAACAATAACAACAGTTGATTGGCAAGTTTTCATGCTTGTAAACTGTTTAATAAATGTAAACAAAGCCGTCAAAGGTTGAGAAAAGATGTACACGTTCGTAAGTGCTTGCGTAACTACTTCGTGAATCTGGTCCCTGGACTTGACGCCCCCCCCCCACGCCCCTCGCTACCTTACTGGCTGTTTGAAATACCTGTCAAATGTACTAATTAGTCATCCCCACTAGAAGAGCTCAACCATGTGGTTGAGTGGACGGTAGAGCGACGGCCTAGCTTCATGTAGGTCGGCGTTCAATCCCCGGCCGTCCATAAGTGGTTGAGCACCATTCCTTTCCCTCCGTCCCATCCCAAATCCTTATCCTGACCCCTTCCCAGTGATCAACCAGCCACCTGATCAACCAGCCACCTGATCAACCAGCCACCTGATCAACCAGGCACTTGATCAACCAGCTACCTGATCAACCAGGCCCCTGATCAACCAGGCACCTGATCAACCAGGCACCTGATCAACCAGGCACCTGATCAACCAGGCACCTGATCAATCAGGCACCTGATCAACCAGGCACCTGATCAACCAGCCACCTGATCAACCAGCCACCTGATCAACCAGCCACCTGATCAACCAGGCACTTGATCAACCAGCTACCTGATCAACCAGGCCCCTGATCAACCAGGCACCTGATCAACCAGGCACCTGATCAACCAGGCACCTGATCAACCAGGCACCTGATCAACCAGGCACCTGATCAACCAGGCACCTGATCAACCAGGCACCTGATCAACCAGGCACCTGATCAACCAGCCACCTGATCAACCAGGCACCTGATCAACCAGTCACCTGATCAACCAGCCACCTGATCAACCAGCCACCTGAACAACCAGGCACCTGATCAACCAGCCACCTGATCAACCAGGCACCTGATCAACCAGCCACCTGATCAACCAGGCACCTGATCAACCAGCCACCTGATCAACCAGGCACCTGATCAACCAGGCACCTGATCAACCAGGCACCTGATCAACCAGCCACCTGATCAACCAGGCACCTGATCAACCAGCCACCTGATCAACCAGCCACCTGATCAACCAGGCACCTGATCAACCAGCCACCTGATCAACCAGGAACCTGATCAACCAGCCACCTGATCTACCAGGCACCTGATCAACCAGGCACCTGATCAACCAGCCACCTGATCAACCAGCCACCTGATCAACCAGCCACCTGATCAACCAGGCACCTGATCAACCAGCCACCTGATCAACCAGCCACCTGATCAACCAGGCACCTGATCAACCAGCCACCTTATCAACCAGCCACCTGATCAACCAGGCACCTGATCAACCAGGCACCTGATCAACCAGCCACCTGATCAACCAGCCACCTGATCAACCAGCCACCTGATCAACCAGCCACCTGATCAACCAGGCACCTGATCAACCAGCCTCCTGATCAACCAGCCACCTGATCAACCAGCCACCTGATCAACCAGGCACCTGATCAACCAGCCACCTGATCAACCAGCCACCTGATCAACTAGGCACCTGATCAACCAGCCACCTTATCAACCAGCCACCTTATCAACCAGCCACCTGATCAACCAGCCACCTGATCAACCAGGCACCTGAACAGCCAAATGGACTGATAAAGACAACAAAATTCTCAATATTTTCTGTTTTGAGAGACGGAGAAGTGTCTTATAACCAATCATGTAATGATGTTCCTGCTCATTTACTAATGATTCCTGAACTGTCTTCTCAAACAGCTGTGCTTGACAAGACAAGGTTGACAAGACAAAGTTGACAAGACAAGGTTGACAAGACAAGGTTGACAAGACAAGGTTGACAAGACAAGGTTGACAAGACAAGGTTGACAAGACATGGTTGACAGGACAAGGTTAACAGGACAAGGTAGACAAGACATGGTTGACAAGACATGGTTGACAAGGCAAGCTTATCTGTTTACAGGTGTGCCGACAGGTATAAACAGATAAGCGTGAGATACCAGGTAGTGGAGCGGGTGTAAGAGCACATATGTGCTACAGTTGTGGTAGTTGTGTTGCAGGCTTGTGTTGTATGGAGCCTGGCTTGCTCGCAAGATCTATGTAGTTAATAGAGATATATAATGCATATTACGAAGGGATATAATGAACCGGCTTGTGATGTACCGCGCTAAATTATGCTAATTATCAGATAAATAACAATATTATCGATTACATGGTGAAATATGTGCCTCATATTAGTCAAGTTTAGCAGGGGAGGCAGGTGTGTGTGTGTGTGTGTGTGTGTGTGTGTGTGTGTGTGTGTGTGTGTGTGTGTGTGTGTGTGTGTGTGTGTGTGTGTGTGTGTGTGTGTGGTGTGTGTGTGTGTGTGTGTGTGTACTCACCTATATGTACTCACCTATATGTGCTTGCAGGATCGAGCATTGACTCTTGGATCCCGCCTTTCTAGCTATCGGTTGTTTACAGCAATGACTCCTGTCCCATTTCCCTATCATACCTAGTTTTAAACGTATGAATAGTATTTGCTTCCACAACCTGTTCCCCAAGTGCATTCCATTTTTCTACTACTCTCACGCTAAAAGAAAACTTCCTAACATCTCTGTGACTCATCTGAGTTTCCAGTTTCCACCCATGTCCCCTCGTTCTGTTATTATTACGTGTGAACATTTCATCTGTTTCCACTTTATCAATTGCCCTGAGTATTTTATATGTCCCTATCATATCTCCTCTATCCCTTCTTTTCTCTAGTGTCGTTAGGTTCAGTTCCTTCAGCCGCTCTTCATATCCCATCCCTCGTAACTCTGGGACAAGCCTCGTCGCAAACCTCTGAACCTTCTCCAGTTTCTTTATGTGTTTCTTCAGGTGGGGGCTCCATGATGGCGCGGCATACTCTAAGACGGGTCTCACGTAGGCAGTGTAAAGTGCCCTAAAAGCTTCCTCATTTAGGTTTCTGAATGAAGTTCTAATTTTCGCCAGTGTAGAGCCTGCTGTCGTTATCCTATTTATATGTGCCTCAGGAGTTAGATTAGGTGTCACATCCACTCCCAGGTCTCTTTCTCGAATCGTTACAGGTAGGCTGTTCCCCTTCATTGTGTACTGTCCCTTTGGTCTCCTGTCACCTGATCCCATTTCCATAACTTTACATTTACTGGTGTTAAACTCCAGTAGCCATTTCCCTGACCATCTCTGCAACCTGTTTAAGTCCTCTTGGAGGATCCTACAATCCTCGTCTGTCACAACTCTTCTCATTAATTTTGCGTCATCCGTGTGTGTGTGTGTGTGTGTGTGTGTGTGTGTGTGTGTGTGTGTGTGTGTGTGTGTGTGTGTGTGTGTGTGTGTGTGTGTGTGTGTGTGTGTGTGTGGTGTGTGGTGTGTGGTGTGTGTGTGTGTGGTGTGTGTGTGTGTGTGTGTGTGTGTGTGTGTGTGTGTGTGTGTGTGTGTGTGTGTGTGTGTGTGTGTGTGTGTGTGTGTGTGGTGTGTGTGGTATGTGTGGTGTGTGTGTGTGTGTGTGTGTGTGTGTGTGTGTGTGTGTGTGTGTGTGTGTGTGTGTGGTGTGTGTGTGTGTGTGTGGTGTGTGTGTGTGTGTGTGTGTGTGTGTGTGTGTGTGTGTGTGTGTGTGTGTGTGTGTGTGGTGTGTGTGTGTGTGTGTGTGTGTGTGTGTGTGTGTGTGTGTGTGTGTGTGTGTGTGTGTGTGTGTGTGTGTGTGTGTGTGTGTGTGTGTGTGTGAGTGTGTGTGTGTGTGTGTGTGTGTGTGTGTGTGTGTGTGTGTGTGTGTGTGTGTGTGTGTGTGTGTGTGTGTGTGTGTGTGTGAGTGTGAGTGTGTGTGTGTGTGTGTGTGTGTGTGTGTGTGTGTGTGTGTGTGTGTGTGTGTGTGTGTGTGTGTGTGTGTGTGTGTGTGTGTGTGTGTGTGGTGTGTGTGTGTGTGTGTACTCACCTAGTTGTGTCTGCAGGATCGAGCATTGACTCTTGGATCCCGCCTTTCGAGCATCGGTTGTTTACAGCAATGACTCTTGTCCCATTTCCCTATCATACCTGGTTTTAAAATTATGAATAGTATTTGCTTCCACAACCTGTTCCTGAAGTGCATTCCATTTTTCCACTACTCTCACGCTAAAAGAAAACTTCCTAACATCTCTGTGACTCATCTGAGTTTCAAGCTTCCATCCATGTCCCCTCGTTCTGTTACTATTCCGTGTGAACATTTCGTCTATGTCCACTCTGTCAATCCCTCTGAGTATCTTATACGTTCCTATCATGTCCCCCTCTCCCTTCTTCTTTCTAGTGTCGTAAGGCACAGTTCCCTCAGGCGCTCCTCATACCCCATCCCTCGTAGCTCTGGGACGAGTCTCGTTGCAAACCTCTGAACCTTTTCCAGTTTCATTATATGCTTCTTCAGATGGGGACTCCATGATGAGGCGGCATACTCTAAGACTGGCCTTATGTAGGCAGTGTAAAGCGCCCTAAATGCCTCCTTACTTAGGTTTCTGAATGATGTTCTAACTTTTGCCAGTGTAGAGTACGCTGCTGTCGTTATCCTATTTATATGTGCCTCAGGATCGAGATAGATTAGGTGTTACGTCCACCCCCAGGTCTATTTCACGCGTCGTTACAGGTAGGCTGTTCCCCTTCATTGTGTACTGTCCCTTTGGTCTCCTATCTCCTAGTCCCATTTCCATAACTTTATATTTGCTCGTGTTGAATTCCAGTAGCCATTTCTCTGACCATCTCTGCAACCTGTTCAGGTCCTCTTGGAGGATCCTGCAATCCTCATCTGTCACAACTCTTCTCATCAACTTTGCGTCATCCGCAAACATCGACATGTAGGACTCTACGCCTGTAAACATGTCGTTAACATATACAAGAAATAGAATTGGTCCCAGCACCGATCCTTGTGGTACTCCACTTGTTACTGTTCGCCAGTCCGACTTCTCGCCCCTTACCATAACTCTTTGGCTCCTTCCTATTAGGTAGTTCCTTATCCATGCTAGGACCTTTCCCCCCACCCCCGCCTGCCTCTCGAGCTTGAACAGCAGTCTCATGTGCGGTACTGTATCAAAGGCTTTTTGGCAGTCCAGAAATATGCAGTCTGCCCAACCATCTCTGTCCTGTCTTATCCTCGTTATTTTATCATAGAATTCCAGAAGGTTTGTTAGGCACGATTTCCCTGTCCAGAACCCATGTTGACGTTTGTTCACAAACCTAATGTTCTCCAGGTGTGCAACCAGTCGTAGCCTAATTATTCTTTCCAGTATTTTACAGGGGATGCTTGTCAGTGATACAGGTCTATAGTTAAGTGCCTCCTCCCTATCACCTTTCTTGAAGATCGGCACGACATTTGCCTTCTTCCAGCAACTGGGCAATTCTCCTGACATAAGTGACTCATTAAAGATCATTGCCAGAGGCACGCTGAGGGCCTGTGCTGCTTCTTTTAGTATCCACGGTGATACTTTGTCTGGTCCAACTGCTTTAGTTGCATCTAGAGTTGTCAACTGTTTCATTACCTCCTCTGCTGTCACCTCTATATCTGATAGTCTTTCATCTAGGGTAACCCCTTCCAACAATGGGAGCTGCTCAGGCTCGGTAGTGAACACTCCATGGAAACTGGCATTCAGTGCCTCGCAGATTTTGTGGGAACCGACCTGTGAGATTTATATTTGTTTAATTTATATGAATTTATATTTACGTTAATTTATATACTTCGATAGCAATTTGTATAATGATAAGTGGACTGTATTTCTGCAATAATCTCATAATCTCACAAATCGATCCTCTACACATTAGGGGGGGTTTATTAAATTAATATATATGCAGCCAATCAAACTACAGTAATAGCTACATACATTGATGAGGTTCCTTCTCTTATAGTACAGCAGGTTAGTCCACCAGGTATAACTAGAGTGTAGACACCAAATTATCCTCTTTGAGGTAGCTTCTATCACCCAGTAACTGGTGCACATAATCTTGCATCCTCGTCTTGACCTGTCAAAAGTGCGCTAGCTGTGAAGCCAGAAACCTATATATGACAAGTATTTCAGAGAAAACTGTATACAGTACATGGAACATGAAAGACCTGGCTTAATTACCTTTAGTATGAGGCGATTTCGCGTTCTAACCGGCTAACCCTATATCCTGACATTAATGGCCATAAATGAATGATAAACGGGTTTCGGATAGACACTTAACTTGTATTTGTAGACAGCGTGTTGACAATGGTACACCTTTGGGTTCCATAACACTACGTCCAAGTAAATTTAACAGGAGCCGAATTTGCTCCCGTGTGAGCCTCTGGTCTCAATAAACAACAATGGCTGCCCTCCTTCCCCACTCTGACGCCTGGCCTACTTTGTCCAGATTTCAGAAAGTGATAGAAGGGTCACATTTACTCTACTTTAATATTGATAATTAAGTTAATTTATATAAGATGTTTTATGATGGTAAAGTCCAAAGACTAATGTATTTAAGAATAATTCCCAGCAGAATAGCTGGTGAATTATAATGGTATGTGGTGATGATATCCCGTTTTCTTTAGATGGTAATTCCACTACAAGTTACGTTTTCTATGGTTAACTTGTTGGTAATACAGCAGCTATTATCTGTATGATATTAAATGGTGTCGGATTTTCCGACATAATTCCCCAGGGGGCTGCTCACGGGTCGAAGTCCTATTTAGAACAGACGAACACCGATACTCCTCCTTCGAATTATTAGATTAATTTGATGTTAGTAGTTAGTAATCACACATTTGTGTGTCTGTTCGTACAGGACGGATGTCCCGTACTAGAGTTGTAGGGGTTAGAAGTCTAATGCGATTTCATTTCCCTGTCAACTCTTGAAAGGCTAATATTCAAGCCTTATTACATATTATTTAACCCAGAAGACTGAATGTGATCAAGTACTACAGTCAAGTATGATTCAGGGACTGCAGTGAGATCAGTGACATTAGATATAACTTGAAGTTTCTTCAGGTAACTGGTCACTGATATATAAACACTGAGGCCCATGGAATACATCTTGATTAAATAATAAATGTATCAAATCAGTCATCAGATTTATTGGGGTTTAATTTAGTTAATTGATTCAGAGGATTGAATAGCTCATCATTAAATTAAAGTATGGTTCTGAGACTGCAGTGGGTTCAGTGACATTGGTCGCAGTGACTTGTAGCTGTTTTAGGCTACTGTTCACTGATTTGCCACTGAGGCCTCATGAACTCATCTCCAGCTTTAAATGATGATACTAACATCAACCTCTGTTGGTATAGTCAACTGTAATCTCCTTAGTATAATGCTACTGGAGAAATATAATCAGCTGACAAATTTAGATTTCTACTGGTATTGTTTATCTGCAGGCATAGGTCTCCTCAGGCTTGATACTGGGCCTGAGAGTAATTTACCTCCTGCAGAGTTTAACATGGTTATACCCTGATATTTAGTAGGGCTACCGATGAATCGATGACAATAGTCTGTCCCTACAAGGAGACCGAAGTCAGTGAGGTGATCAGTCTTAATATTATCTGCCAATTTTATTCCTCTATTTCTCAGGAATTTGGCTGTTGCTCTCAGACCTTGAACTTGTAGGTCTACTGGTATTTTGTCCACCACAATGGCTTGTACTCGACAGATGTACCTGCCTAAACGTACTGATGGTTGTACCACCTGGTAGACTTGAGGTCCTGCATCTGTTACAAACCCTGAGATGTTGAATGACATCTGGGCTACAGGCCTTAATTGTAATTCATCTGCCAACTTTTTAGTGATATATGTTCTCTGGGATCCTTGGTCAAACAACCCACGGGTATGGACCTTGGCCCTCTTATTCAGGATGGTAATTTGGGCAGTAGGCAAAGTCGTATTACCTTTAGACTTTGCCGATTGGACACTCTTTGTTTGTTGCACCTTGCAGTACTGTACTGTGGTGGGAATGCTATCTTCCACCTTGGGGTTTGGAGACGTTGTTTTGGTGTCTCTGCACAATGCTGCATGGTGCTGACCTTTGTTACACCTATTACAGGTGTGTAATTGGGTATCACAGTCCTTGATGTTATGTTTCCTGAGGCACCTCGTGCAATGTTGCAAATCTTTGAGTCGCTCAACACGGGCGTCACTATCAGGAAAATTAGAGCAGTGGTACATTGAATGTTTCTCATTGCAGAACAAACATGTTCCATAGCTTCCTGTACCCTTTGGTGTCATGTTCTTGGGTGACACAGTAACTATAGGCTTGGAGGGTCCCACTGCATATACGCCCACACTGCCACTGTTCCACTTTGGTGTTGAATTATATTGTCTAGATTGATTTGGAGTACCTTTGGTACTCTGTGGTTTACTATTATTGGTTTCTGAGGGTTTACTTGGTGGTTTTAATTTGTCATGTGTTCGTAATTGATGAACTACTGACTTTAAACCTTCAGATATTTCATTCATGGATAAGATGCTTTTATTGTAATGAGCACTCATTTGTCTCAATATGTCCCTAGGTATTTTCTCCTGGACAATTATTTTCAAGACCCACTCAGCCCCGTTTGTATCTGCTGTCAGGCTGAGGGCATTGATCAATGATTCTACCTCCAGCTTGAAGACTTGGAGTGAATCAGCTGAAGCCTCCGGTGGGGGTAAATGCAACAGCTCATGAACTAAATGTGATGTTCTTACTTCTGGGTCAGCATAATTATCCTTGAGGAGTTTTACTGCCAGATCATAGCCGTCATTAGTTAATCTCAGATGGGATACTACTGTTTTAGCCTCACCTGATAATTGGCCTTGCAAATAAGAGAATTTACTACTCTTTGGTAAAGATTGTTTTGAGTCTACAAGGTCAACGAATTTGTTCCAAAATTCGTCCCAATCTTCCTCATCTTTTCCTGAGAAAGTGGGTAAATTAATTGGAGGGAGTCGAGCTTCTGCTTGACTCGTATTAGATGCAACTGTTGTTGTTGTTGCTGTTGCCTTGTTCTGGGCAATTAATTTGACATAAGGCTGTAACGTGGCCTGAGTGTGATCTTCATAATTCGCAAGATCAACCATAATGTCGTCTATTTCTGTTTCTGATAAATTAGTGTTGGCAAGTTCAGCCACATATGTTGCTATTTGACATTTGATTTGCTCAAATTTACCTGCAGCTGCTTGATAATAGCTTTCCAGGTCAGCATAATCAACTGTTGATTGTTGTGACAAATCTTCACATTTCTTGATCTGTCTTGTTAAGTGGCCTTTAAGACCTGCAAGGGTTCTTTTCATTCTCCCTGCATTATCCATACTGGCTCGTTGGTGAAGCCTTGTGGGGCTTGTACTTGGGCTGCTCATAATACTGAACAAACTCTAATGATAGCCTAGGGTAAATTCTGCACTCACTAGGCAATAATCCTACCTCTACTAGAGGTTAGCACTTAAAATTAATACACATTATATATATACAATCATACACACTAATGATTTGAGTGATAAACCAGTGTCACTGGAAGTACCTTTAGGTTAGCTCTTCTATATCACCCTAGGATGGTAGAGACACTAATTAATCACTCAAAGGTGTAATGATCATAAGTAATTTATTATATATACAACTCAACTCGAGTTGATAAAAATTACACCCAAAATAGGGTTTGCACCATTCATTAATGGTGTTAGGTTGATCAATATAGTACAACTGACTATTGTAATAATGGGACTAGGATGAACAATAATAGTTCAACTAGTCATATCCTACCCTGTTGTGGGTTGGCAATTAGTAAATATTATACTGTGATCACTAGTGCAATATATATGAAATAATTCTCTATTTTGGAGAAATAATATACACAATTATTGTTAATAGCCTCTTAATTAGCCTCTATGAAACTTCTAATATTATCTAGAAGTATTAAATATTATTAGTGACCTCGCGAAATAAAGTCCACAAAATTCGTAGATAATCTCTCGCGAAATGTAACACCACGAAATCCGTGAACAATCTCGCGAAGACACAGTCACTAATTTGGCTGGATTCTATATTAGCGCTGTCATTTCACGAAATAACACGCCACCAAATATCTGTGGGTGTGCATGAAACCGCTGACGAAGCTGAACTGGGCTGAGGGAGGCTCCTGAGCTCCCTCGAGGCTACGCTGCCGTCTTGACTGCTGGCTTTGTTTAAATAACACTGCACTAGCATATTTAATGAATCCACTGGTTAACTGGTTCATCCGGTACTAAGATGACCAAATGTGGGTTCACAAGGATCAAATAATCCGTCATCCGGTTCGAAGATGACCAATTAATGTGTGAACCGACCTGTGAGATTTATATTTGTTTAATTTATATGAATTTATATTTACGTTAATTTATATACTTCGATAGCAATTTGTATAATGATAAGTGGACTGTATTTCTGCAATAATCTCATAATCTCACAAATCGATCCTCTACACATTAGGGGGGGTTTATTAAATTAATATATATGCAGCCAATCAAACTACAGTAATAGCTACATACATTGATGAGGTTCCTTCTCTTATAGTACAGCAGGTTAGTCCACCAGGTATAACTAGAGTGTAGACACCAAATTATCCTCTTTGAGGTAGCTTCTATCACCCAGTAACTGGTGCACATAATCTTGCATCCTCGTCTTGACCTGTCAAAAGTGCGCTAGCTGTGAAGCCAGAAACCTATATATGACAAGTATTTCAGAGAAAACTGTATACAGTACATGGAACATGAAAGACCTGGCTTAATTACCTTTAGTATGAGGCGATTTCGCGTTCTAACCGGCTAACCCTATATCCTGACATTAATGGCCATAAATGAATGATAAACGGGTTTCGGATAGACACTTAACTTGTATTTGTAGACAGCGTGTTGACAATGGTACACCTTTGGGTTCCATAACACTACGTCCAAGTAAATTTAACAGGAGCCGAATTTGCTCCCGTGTGAGCCTCTGGTCTCAATAAACAACAATGGCTGCCCTCCTTCCCCACTCTGACGCCTGGCCTACTTTGTCCAGATTTCAGAAAGTGATAGAAGGGTCACATTTACTCTACTTTAATATTGATAATTAAGTTAATTTATATAAGATGTTTTATGATGGTAAAGTCCAAAGACTAATGTATTTAAGAATAATTCCCAGCAGAATAGCTGGTGAATTATAATGGTATGTGGTGATGATATCCCGTTTTCTTTAGATGGTAATTCCACTACAAGTTACGTTTTCTATGGTTAACTTGTTGGTAATACAGCAGCTATTATCTGTATGATATTAAATGGTGTCGGATTTTCCGACAGATTTCTTTGTCACTTTCAGTATATGCCCCCTCTGTCTTCCTTAGTCTTGTCACTTGGTCGTTCACCGACATTTTTCTTCTTATATGACTGTGTAGTAACTTAGGTTGTTTTTTCGCTTTGATTGCAATATCGTTTTCATAGTCCCTTTCCGATGTTCGTCTTATGTTAATGTAATCGTTCCTAGCTCTGTTGTATCTGATCCTATTGTCCTCTGTTCTTTGTCTTCTGTACTTCCTCCACTCCCGCCTGCTGGCCATTTTTGCTTCCTGACACTGTCTATTAAACCATGGGTTATTATATTCCTTCTAATTTTTTCCCTTTACCGTTGGTATAAATCTCACTTCGGCCTCCTGGCATTTCTGTATGACTAGGTACATCACATCTTGGACTGTTTTTCCTCTAATTTCTTCCTCCCACTGTACTTCACCCAGATAGTCCCTTATCCTCATATAGTCCCCTTTCCTGTAGTCAGCTCTCCTTTCCCAGATCTCTTGTCCCATGGTCATAAGTTTAAATTCCATCATGTAGTCAAAGACTAGGACACAATGGTCACTGGCCCCTAGAGGTATTTCATGCTCTAAATTCTCGATATCTTCTACGTTCTGGGTGAAAATCAGGTCTAATAGGCTCGGTGCATCTCCTCCTCTTTCCCTTGTGTCTTCCTTCACATGTTGTGTCAGGAAATTCCTGTCTATAACATCTACTAATTTTGCTCCCCACGTTTCCTCCCCACCATGGGGATTCCTTGATTCCCAATTTATCTCTCCATGATATAGGTCCCCCATGATCAGCAGCTTCGCTCTCATTCTGTGGGCTAGTGTTGCTGCCTTCTGCAGTTCATCTATACATGCTTTGTTGTTGTCATCATACTCCTGCTTGGGTCTTCTACTGTTTGGTGGGGGATTGTAGATTACCAAGATCACAATCTTCCTCCCATCTACTGTCAGAGTTCCATGTATGAAGCTTGTGCACTCATTGGTAACTCGATTTCCCAGGTCTTCAAACTTCCATTTCCGCTTTATTAGGAGTGCTACTCCCCCTCCCTGTCTCTGTGTCCTCTCTTTTCGTATCACCTGGTACCCTTCAGGAAAGATTGCATCTGAGATCATGTGTGTGTGTGTGTGTGTGTGTGTGTGTGTGTGTGTGTGTGTGTGTGTGTGTGTGTGTGTGTGTGTGTGTGTGTGTGTGTGTGTGTGTGTGTGTGTGTGTGTGTGTGTGTGTGTGTGTGTGTGTGTGTGTGTGTGTGTGTGTGTGTGTGTGTGTGTGTGTGTGTGTGTGTGTGTGTGTGTGTGTGTGTGTGTGTGTGTGTGTGTGTGTGTGTGTGTGTGTGTGTGGTGTGTGTATGTACTCACCTAATTGTACTCACCTAATTGTGCTTGCGGGGGTTGAGCTCTGGCTCTTTGGTCCCGCCTCTCAACCGTCAATCAACTGGTGTACAGATTCCTGAGCCTATTGGGCTCTATCATATCTACATTTGAAACTGTGAATGGAGTCAGCCTCCACCACATCACTTCCTAATGCATTCCATTTGCTAACTACTCTGACACTGAAAAAGTTCTTTCTAACGTCTCTGTGGCTCATTTGGGTACTCAGCTTCCACCTGTGTCCCCTTGTTCGCGTCCCACCAGTGTTGAAAAGTTCATCCTTGTTTACCCGGTCGATTCCCCTGAGGATTTTGTAGGTTGTGATCATGTCCCCCCTTACTCTTCTGTCTTCCAGTGTCGTGAGGTGCATTTCCCGTAGCCTTTCCTCATAACTCATGCCTCTTAGTTCTGGGACTAGTCTAGTAGCATACCTTTGGACTTTTTCCAGCTTCGTCTTGTGCTTGACAAGGTACGGGCTCCATGCTGGGGCCGCATACTCCAGGATTGGTCTTACATATGTGGTGTACAAGATTCTGAATGATTCCTTACACAGGTTCCTGAACGCCGTTCTGATGTTAGCCAGCCTCGCATATGCCGCAGACGTTATTCTCTCTATGTGGGCTTCAGGAGACAGGTTTGGTGTGATATCAACTCCTAGATCTTTCTCTCTGTCTGTTTCATTAAGTACTTCATCTCCTATTCTGTATCCTGTGCCTGGCCTCCTGTTTCCACTGCCTAGTTTCATTACTTTGCATTTACTCGGGTTGAACTTCAACAGCCATTTGTTGGACCATTCACTCAGTCTATCCAGGTCATCTTGTAGCCTCCTACTATCATCCTCTGTTTCAATCCTCCTCATAATTTTTGCATCGTCGGCAAACATTGAGAGGAACGAATGTATACCCTCTGGGAGATCATTTACATATACCAGAAACAGTATAGGTCCAAGGACTGACCCCTGCGGGACTCCACTTGTGACGTCTCGCCAATCTGAGACCTCACCCCTCACACAGACTCGTTGTCTCCTGTTGCTTAGGTATTCCTCTATCCACCGGAGTACCTTCCCTCTCACTCCAGCCTGCATCTCCAACTTTCGCACTAGCCTCTTGTGTGGCACTGTATCAAAGGCTTTCTGACAATCCAAAAATATGCAGTCTGCCCACCCTTCTCTTTCTTGCCTTATTTTTGTTGCCTGGTCGTAGAATTCAAGTAACCCTGTGAGGCAGGACCTGCCATCCATGAACCCATGTTGATGCTGTGTTACAAAGTTCCTTCGCTCCAGATGCTCCACTAGTTTTTTTCGCACAATCTTCTCCATCAGCTTGCATGGTATGCAGGTTAGGGACACTGGCCTGTAGTTCAGTGCCTCCTGTCTATCCCCTTTCTTGTATATCGGGACTACGTTAGCTGCTTTCCAAATATCTGGCAGTTCCCCTGTTGCCAGTGATTTGTTATACACTATGGAGAGTGGTAGGCTCAGTTCTCTTGCTCCTTCCTTTAGAACCCAAGGGGAGATTCCATCTGGGCCTATAGCCTTCGTCACGTCCAACTCTAGTAAACACTTCCTTACTTCCCCACTGGTAATCTCAAACTCTTCCAGTGGTTCCTGGTTAGCTATTCCCTCACTTACCTCTGGAATTTCTCCTTGTTCTAAGGTGAAGACCTCCTGGAATTTCTTATTCAATTCCTCACACACTTCCTTGTCATTTGTAGTGAATCCTTCCGCCCCTATCCTTAATCTCATAACCTGTTCCTTTACTGTTGTTTTTTTCTTAATGTGGCTATGCAACAATTTAGGCTGAGTCTTTGCCTTGCTTGCGATGTCATTTTCGTATTGTCTTTCTGCCTCTCTTCTCATCCTGACATATTCATTCCTGGCATTCTGGTATCTTTCTCTGCTCTCCAGTGTCCTGTTATTCCTATAGTTTCTCCATGCCCTTTTACTTTGCTGCTTAGCTAGCCTACATCTTTGATTAAACCATGGGTTTCTCATCTTCATTTCTCTGTTTTCCTTTTGGACTGGGACAAACTTGTTTGCTGCGTCCTTGCACTTCTGCGTGATGTAATCCATCATATCTTGGGCCGTCTTTCCCCTGAGCTCTGTTTCCCATGCTATATCTGTTAGGAATTTTCTTATCCCCTCATAGTTTCCCTTTCGGTATGCTAACCTTTTGGTTTCGGTATCCCTCCTCGAGTTCAATAACCCTTCTTCAATCAAGTACTCAAACACCAGTACACTGTGGTCGCTCATTCCTACTGGGTCCTCAAAACCGATTTCTCTTATGTCGGAGTCGTTCAGAGTGAAGACTAGGTCGAGTCTCGCTGGTTCGTCATTGCCTCTCATCCTTGTGGGTTCTCCGACATGCTGCGTTAAAAAGTTGCTTGTCACCACCTCCAATAGTTTGGCTCTCCACGTATCCTCGCCTCCATGCGGTTCCTTGTTCTCCCAGTCAATCTTTCCGTGATTGAAGTCGCCTATGATGAGCAGGTGGGATCTATTTCTACAGGCAGCAGAGGCTGCCCTCTCAATTATAGTGTTAACTGCCTTGTTGTTGTTTTCATACTCTTGACTGGGTCTCCTGTCATTTGGTGGAGGGTTGTTTATTACTGCTACCACTATTCTTGGTCCTCCCATTGTTATGGTGCCTGCTATGTAGTCTCTGAACTCCTCACAGCCCGGGATGGCCATCTCCTTAAAACTCCATTCCCTTCTCATGAGTAGGGCCACTCCGCCTCCTCCTCTACCTTCCCTCTCTTTCCTTATTACTGTATACTCCTGGGGAAACACGGCATTCGTTATGATTCCAGAGAGTTTTGTTTCAGTGAGTCCGATTACATCTGGGTTAACTTCTTGTGCTCTTTCCCTTAGTTCACTTGTCTTGCTTGTGATCCCATCTATGTTCGAGTACATCACCCTGAAACTGACTCTCTTCTGCTTCTTTTCTGGGGGGGACCTTTGGGATCTGGGGTGAGTGGGAGCTGGGGGGACCTGACACGGGGGGATTGGTGGAGGAGGGAGGGCTTGGGGTGGTGGGGGAGAGGGGGAGGGTACAGGGGGTGGATAAGAGGGGGAGGGTACAGGGGGTGGATAAGAGGGGGAGGGTACAGGGGGTGGATAAGAGGGGGAGGGTACAGGGGGTGGGTAAGAGAGGGAGGGTTGGGGAAGCATGGGGGGAGGAGAGGCTGTGGGGGATAGGGGAGATGGGGGGGCTTGGGGGGAGAGAAAAGGGTGGAGGGCTTGGGGGGCGTGGGGGAAAAGGGAGGGCTGAGGTGGGTGAGGAAGAGGGGAGGGTTTAGGGGAGTGGGGGAGAGGGGAAGACTTAGGTGGGGTGGGGGAGAGTGGGGGGCTTAGGGGGGAGGGGGAGAAGGGAGGGCATGGGGGTGGGAGAGACGGGAAGGCATGTGGGAGAAGGGAGGGCATGGGGGATGGGGGGGAAGGGAGGTCCTGGGGAGAGGGGTGAGGGGAAGAAGGGGGGTGAGTGGGGGGAGGGGGGTGGGTGGGGGGGAGGGTGCCCTAGGTGGGTACTTAGTGGGGGGCTGACAGGGGATGGGGCAGGTTGGGTGTCTGTTGGGTAGAATTTGGGGGTGGTGCCCCAATCCCTGTGGCTGTTGCACTGTTTGAGGAGGGTTCTCCACTTCCCTCTGGGATTGTAGGGTTCTGGGTTGTGGTACTCTGATTTCCTTCTCTCTCCCTGCGCTCCTTCCTCGCGTCTGCTGTCCGTATTCTCTCTTCCCTTGGCATATCCCTCTGCAGGAATATTTTCTTGAACTTCTCTACACCTTTTAGACAGCACTTCCTTGCTAGCAGTTCCTCTTTCGCGATTTCGCTCATGAAAACCACCTTTATCATTCGGTCTCTGTCCTTGTTGTACTTTCCAAGCCTGAAAACCTTTTCAACATTTCGCTCAGCTCCCTCCATCCTTACCTCTTTAAGGATCTCTTTAATCATGTTTTTGTCCTTGTCTCTCCGCTCCTTTGGTCTGGTCCCTGTTTGTTCTTCAATGCCTGCTACTACTACTGCTCTATTTCTCTCTATCAGCCGGCTAGTACATCTAGCTGCTTCCTGAGAGGAAGCCACTTCCATGACAACTTCCTTAACCGCAGACCTAGCTTCAGGGCTCTTTTTAAGCATTTCAGCAAATGAGATCTGGGTTGTGGTGGTCCCCTCCACAGTAGCATTCCCATCTCCCTGGGGTACGGTTTGTGCCTGGTATTGTGGAAGAGTCTCCTTTAGGTATCTTATCTCCTCCTTTGCTGCCCTTAAATCATCTTGCAGGTTGGCTACTGTCTCCCTCATTACCCTCAGTCCTTCACTGAATTCATTCTGCATTTGCTGGAGTACTTCCTTCATCCAGGCTTCCTGTTCCATCCCATCCTCTGTGTTTGTTCCAGTTGTGAATTTCCTGCGTTTGGCAGTCAGAGTTCGTCTCCCTTCCATGATTTCCCTATGAGTGTGTGTGTGTGTGTGAGAGAGAGAGAGAGAGAGAGAGAGAGAGAGAGAGAGAGAGAGAGAGAGAGAGAGAGAGAGAGAGAGAGAGAGAGAGAGAGAGAGAGAGAGAGAGAGAGAGAGAGAGAGAGAGAGAGAGAGAGAGAGAGAGAGAGAGAGAGAGAGAGAGAGAGAGACAGACAGACACAGAGAGAGAGAGGGGGGGGAGGGAGAGAGACGGGGGGAGGAAGAGAGAGAGGGGGAGGAAGAGAGAGAGGGGTGGGAGCGAGAGAGGGGAGGGAGAGAGAGGGGGGGAGGAAGAGAGAGAGGGGGAGGAAGAGAGAGAGGGGTGGGAGCGAGAGAGGGGAGGGAGAGAGAGAGGGGAGGGAGAGAGAGAGGGGAGGGAGAGAGGGGGTGAGGGAGAGAGAGGGGGAGGGGGAGAGGGGAGG